>NW_015634018.1:497141-518131 GCF_001515625.1 Sinocyclocheilus rhinocerous | reverse complement strand
CTGTAAACAAAGCAGCGCTGCACTTATGAACTTTTAATATGCATTATACAGAGGCAAGATGAATAAAAAAAATACCATCTAAACTTTTCTGAAGACAGTAAGTTCCCCCCAGACATACATTCATATAAACTCCTACCCCTAAATGAATCGCGATTTGTTTAGCATCTCAACCGATTTGAATCGTTACATATTTGAATCGATTTTCAACCGGCTCGCGGTTAATCGTTACATCCCTAATATATATATATACAGTATACTGTTTAGTTTTGAAGTTGGGCTTGTCCATTGCTTTTATTTATATTTTACACAGTTTAGCATAGGGGTGGCGATATACCGGTAGAAATTTGTGAACCGGTTGAGATTTTGGACTCTATCCAGTCTCTATCGCGGTTACAAGCTCACCTGACGTTGCTGTGCTACGTGGTCATGAAAACGTATCGTTTGCACACGTTTTTAAGCATTGCGGTTTAAAAACAAGTGATTTTAAGCCGTTAAAGCGCAATCAGCAGCGAAAGAGAACTCATTTCGCTATATGCGCTGAGCACTGTTTGATAGACTGTTTCTGAGCGCTGTCAGAGAGATTTGCAGCTTTATAGGCCTTGAACGGTTAAATACACACACACTTGTATGTGTCAAAATGCCCGTCTTTGCAAATATCCTCATAAACACAGTAATTTAGCTCTTAAGTGAAAGCGAACAGCTAAGAAAGAAAACACATGTGTAACAGTATATTGGACCCGGGCAGCTCTTAAAGTGACAGCAGTCTAATATTCCTGCTGTCTGTCATTCATGTTAATCAGACAACAAAAGAGAAAATCTCTCACTGCTCTTGACTAAATCACTTTTGTAACTTTAATAAGAAAAAATATAGATTTAATTTACACAGTGAAGAATATGCAGTGTTTTTATAAATTTGATTACTTTATACAATGTTTTGTCCTATTGCTTGTAATTCGTTTCTTATTCTTTTTTTAATCGCTGACTGTTTCCTTGTCTTCATTGAACTTGAGTTGTTTTTTGTTTTTTAGGTTAGTTTTAGTTTTTTGTGATATTGACACTGGTGACAATAATTATTAAATTTCTATGGTATCAAACATTTTTATATCATAAAGACCTTATTTAAAGCAAAAATAACTATATTGTGATATATATCGTTACCATTAAATAAAATTACTCATATTGTGATATAAGATTTGGTCATATCGCTTCTGTGTACTTAAGCTCTAATCACTAGTAATATTGCTTCAGGGTTTTGAAATAGCACTAATATTGCTAAAACAAATATTACTAATGTCAGTACAACTAATCACAGTAAATAACTGTTGTAATGAGACGAGCCCTATTCTGAAATGTTAATATTTAATATTTGGCGGCCCGCTCTGATCTTTCTGGTCCTTGTCTGCTGTACTCAAACTTCTTCTGTAGTTGTATAAATGCTAAAGCACGATTCATGTCCTCATGTTGTCTTTTTCCGTCTTTTTTCCTTCTCTGTCTCTTTCAACGTGTCTGTTTTGTAGAAGGTAAGTGCTGAACTTCCTTTTTCGCTTCAGAAGTCCTTCTGACTATTCTTTTTGAATCGCTCTGTCATCCACCATCCTTTATGAAATTGTCTCTTTTCAAGTTCTCACAGTGTGTTCAGGAATGAATCAGCCTCCTGTTGTTGTGTTAATCAGATGTTTTTGTTTTCAAGCTGATCTCGTCTGTCACACTTACGTTTCTTTCACATGACTCGCATCAGGGCTTCAACACAAGTGTCATGTGCTGCTTTGACCAGCAGATCACATAACGACTATTTTATATGATAATTATTCTCTGAATGTTATTTTATATCTTCAGCTGTGTGTTGCACAACTTAAGAAAGTCAGCAGTAATTGGAGTCAAAGTTTAAATAGTTGGGTTAGGCTGTTAGTTGACTATTTGCACCAGTTTAATGCATTGGGGAATGTCAATGCGAATAATGTGAAAGGACTTGACAGTGATTCAAGGTGGCCACATTATTTTGAGATTATTAAATCATCTGCTTTACCACAAAAACTTCACTTTTACATCCATTAAACACACCAATCTACACAATTAAAATCCAATAAGCATTGTCTCCTCTTGTGATCTAAAAAAAATCTAGTATAGTTTATGAATATTTTGTAATTCAGCCTAATTATGTTGTGTGTAACTGATGGTTTCATTTGCATAATAATTTATTCTTATGACCAAATCATTAGGACATTAAGTAAAGATCACGTTCCATGAAGATATTTTGTAAATTTCCTACTGTAAATATATCAAAACTTAATTTTTGATTAGTAATATGCATTGCTAAGAACTTCACTTGGACAACTTTAAAGGCGATTTTTTCTCAATATTTTGATATTTTTTTGCACCCTCGGATTCCAGATTTTCAAATAGTTGTATCTCGGCCAAATCTTATCTTATCATAACAAACCATACATCAATGGAACGCTTATTTATTCAGATTTGAGATGGTGTATAAATCTCAATTTCGAAAAATTGACCCTTATGACTGGTTTTGTGGTCCAGGGTCACATATTGCTTTTTTCCTTGTGTTAATGTCGTTTTTTTTGTCCATCAGTGTTTGATTTCATTAATGGGTGAATCTCACAAAGTCTGTCAAAAATGTGTCCGGGTCATATTTCACTACAAAGTCAAGAATAATTAATAATCAGGATATTATATATTGAGTAAAAAGCCTATTGTGCCATTATCTTGTCAGGTCTGTCAGCATCCTAACGCTAGAATGAGGGAGTGGGGCGCAGAGGCCATCACCTCGCTGATCAAAGCTGGACTCTCCTTTAAACACGAGCCACCGCTGTCCCAGAACCAGGTAGAAATTCAATCAGATGATCTGAAATCGGTGCTCGTGCAGAGTTTGAGTTTGGTTATTGATTGGACAGCACCTTCAACCAATCCCCTGTCCTCCTCAGAGGCTGCAGCTGCTGCTTCTGAACCCTCTGAAGGAGCTCTCCAATGTCCTTCACACCGATATCCGACAGAAACAGCTGGAGTGTGTCCTACAGATCCTGCAGAACCAGGGAGACAGTCTCGGACCGGGATGGCCTCTGGTGCTGGGGGTCATTGGAGCGATCCGCAATGACCAGGGGTGAGACACACTGCCTGACCTTGCAGAAAGATCATTTTAGACAAGCAAGAATTTCCTTATTGGTCCAGGTTGGGTTACGCAAGTTAGTGTTGGTTTGTTGCTTGGTCAACCCGCATGGTCCTTCTTTTGAGGCTGGTTGACCAGCGAAGTCTTCATGATTTATCTAGTTAGCAGCTAGCATCTAACAATCACATTTGAAGTGTTGATCTTGGGAGTGTCTCATTTGTACTCAACACACCTTACGTTCTGCAGTGAATCCCTCATACGAACAGCCTTCCAGTGCCTGCAGTTGGTGGTGACCGACTTCCTACCCACAATGCCTTGCATGTGCCTCCAAATTGTGGTGGATGTAGCTGGCAGCTTTGGGCTCCAGAACCAGGAGCTGAACATCAGCCTGACGTCTATCGGCTTGCTGGTGAGGAGTACTACTAGTGTTGTTTGTCAGCGTTACCTTGAAGGTTTTGAGTGTTCCTTAGGGATAGATGAGTTGACTTAGTGGATGACCAAGAGTCTTCCTTTTTCCCTGCAGTGGAACATCTCAGACTACTTCTTCCAAAGGGGAGAAGCTATTACAGAGGAGCTGGAGAGGGAGGAAGCGGTTCTCTTGAAACAGGCCCAAGATAAAGGTGAACCTCTGAACCGACCCTTCCACCCTGCGCCACCCTTTGACTGCCTGTGGTTGTGCCTGTATGCCAAGCTGGGTGAGTTGTGCGTGGACCCACGGCCGGCTGTGAGGAAAAGCGCCGGCCAGACAATGTTCTCTACCATTGCTGCTCACGGAACGCTGCTGCAACCACCGACCTGGAACATTGTGGTTTGGAAGGTACTGCATCAGACTTGACCGGGGACCAAAATATACCCAGTTCTAGCTAAAATTGCTTTGTTGGTTCAGACTTGACCTGGGACCGAATTAAATCAAGTTCTAGTTAAAATGGCTTTGTTGGATCAGACTTTACCGGGAACCAAATTAAATCCAGTTCTAGTTAAAATAGTTTTGCTGGATCAGACTTGACCTGGGACCAAATTAAACCCAGTTCCAGTTAAAATTGCTTTGTTGGTTCAGACTTGACCGGGGACCAAATTAAACCCAGTTCCAGTTAAAATTGCTTTATTGTTACTAATAACCAAAACTCTTTGCTCCGCAGGTTCTCTTTCATCTGCTGGACTGTGTAAGGAAGTCCTCCACCACGGCCGACAAGGAAAAGATCGAATCCGGAGGTGGAAACATCCTCATCCACCACTCACGTGACACAGCAGAGAAACAGTGGGCAGAAACATGGGTTCTGACGCTTGCGGGCGTAGCTCGGATCTTCAACACCAGGAGATACCTGCTTCAGCAGCTGGGTAGGCATTGAGAAATGTGGTTCTCAAAGACGTATCTCAGAATTTGGTTCTGAAAGTCGTATTCTTGCTTGCAGGTGACTTTTTCAAGGCTTGGGAAGTTCTGTTGGACCACATCCAGTCCGCTGCGCTCAGCAAGAACAATGAGGTTTCCCTCGCCGCCCTCAAGAGCTTCCAGGAGATCCTCCAGCTAGTCACGCCCATGAAAGACACGGATAAACTCGACGTTCTCGCAGCTATGGACGTTCCTCCTGTCCTTATGGAGTCTCTTCAAGGTTCTGGGCCAGGAAGACCCCTAGTCCGGTCTGATTCCCTTGCCGAGCGACTAGTCCAGCGCTACGGCGCGCAACCTTCACTTCCACCACCTGGAGAGGAGCTGGACGACTCAGCCCTCTGGTGGTCAGCGTGGAACACTTGGTACCGGATAGGAACCGAGTGCACGCGACCCCCTAGTGGTGGAAAAGATAAACTAGTGTTCGTACCCAGTCAGCCTTTCCTGACGGCGCTAATACAGATTTTCCCAGCGTTGTACCAGCACATCGCAGGAGGGTTCAGCATGGAGGATCTCAAGAAGCTGGGGGTGATTCTGCATGGAGCCGTGTCGGTCCCCATAAGCTCAGACTCCTCGCCCTTCATCTTGCCCTCCTACACGGAAGCGGTGCTCACCAGCCTGCAGGAAGCGGTCCTGACCGCCCTTGATGTCCTGCAGAAGGTAGAACACCTTTGGATTTTGGTTAATGAAGTGTTACGTTTCTAAGTGGACCGTCAAGGGTTTTGTTTTTGGTTGCAGTATTTGAGGTTGTTTTCACACTTTGATGCTTGTTTGTTGATGCTGTTGTATGGTTTGAGAATATTTGCATTGTTAATGCTTGTACCACACAAGCACTAGCCAGTTGTTGAATGAGTAGACAAGTTATCCATTCAGTCCCATTCTTAGTATTTCCACCAACCAATCAAACAAACCAAACTCTGATGTAGGGCTGGGCGATTTTTCAGATTTTCGAATTTAATGTTTTGCCACGATTTTATTTTTTGATAAATGGAGGAATCACGATTTTGAATAGAAATATTACCAAACATTAGAATTAGACACTTTGACAATATGCCAATGATAACAGTAAAGAGAAAACAATGATCCAACCGCATGTCGGCGCCTGTGATTAAGTGATTAGAATGCAGTTTCATGCATGTCAACAGTCAAACGCGTCTATGTTTACATAGAAAAAACAATGGAAAAGCAGCGCAATCAAATAAAAACCTGTAAAGAACTACTACTGTGTCTGAAATTTCATGTTTGCATCATGGTGACAGGCTGAAAGCTGCTGTTCATTGTTTTTACAGAACAATAGTCTATTGGTGTTATAGCCTACCTTCAGTCATTTTGAATTTGAATTACCTTGACTTTTGAGAATTTTTTAAAAGTATTTTCCTTGAATTATTTCTGAACATATAATCTGTATAAGACAAGTTTGTACAAGATGTAGTTGTATTTCATGCATCTTTTCTGCAAAGCTATTTAACAAGTGATTTGTTTAACATTTACATCATGTGTGGTGCACTTGGAATAGAATTTTCTTTAACTAGATGGTTCATAAAGAAAAAGTTACTTGAATCATGTTGTGGCTACATTTTCAAGTTGACTAATTAAAAATCGTAAGAATCGAGAATCGGTCAAATGCTCTGGGCTCTTAATTTTTTGCCATATCGCCCAGCCCTACTCTGATGACAAGTAGACTTCTTAGTAGACATCTACACCAAAACAACCCTGAAAATCATGGATTTTTCTTTCTTTTTGGATGTTTGAATGAGATTGTATGTCGTTGTTATAGGCAATTTGTGTGGGTTCGGAGAATCTCCAGGTGATGTATCCCGCCATCTTTGAGCAGCTCCTGCTGTTTGTGGAGTTCTCCTGTAAACCTCCTCAGTATGGGAAGATGGAGACCAAACTTGTGGCCAATGCCAAATACAACCAGGTGAGTCTCTGTCCTGTTTCCACTTCACATGGTCTTCACTTTTCACCTTTTTTTTAAGATAATGGGTTTGCTTTTGTTCTGTTTGTCTTGATCATTGTATGTGTACTCACCATACATACACTCATCATCATCATCATACAACATTCTTTTCGGATGTGATGTAATAGATGATCTTTGTTTCAGATCAGGAGTGCTCTGATGGTTTTGAATGCACACGTTTAAAGAAGTCTATGCTCTTTTGCTGTGTTTACAGTGATGTCTTTATGGCGTTGTCTTTTTTCCTTTTCAGTTTTTATGTGGTTCTAGGATTACAACATTTCTCTTTGTTTTCATATATATTTGGGTAGTTTCAGTTTTTTTTAGAAAATATGACTTTCTTTGCAAAGTGCTGTTTTCTTTTAGTTGCATTTTGTGCCTCTTTTAGAATTGTTTGAATACTTTGGACCATGTTTCTTTTAAAATTCAATAATTTTAGGGTTTCAAACATTTAACGTTTTAATCACACATTTTTTAAACTAGTTTGTGGGTCAGTTTACCAGTTAAAACTATAAACCAGTAGAAATGTGAAATATTTAAATGTTAACCCATCCTTTGGCTTAGGTGCAAAGTATATTTAAACATGACTTTCAAACCAAACGCTTGTTCGTCTGTGTTGTTGTCGTCATTATAAGTAGTTTCATTAGTGTGTTGTGTGGTTGTGATCAGCAGTGTAGTAAACATTTGTCTGTTCTTCTCTTGTTCTGTTTTTGTACTTCATACGGATCCGCTTTAGATCCAACTGTTTGCACCGGTGAGTTCTTCCTCCCTCCCGCTTTCTTCCTCTATATCTCTGTCTTTCGTTTGCTTTCTGCCTCCTTCTTCCCTTCGGCTAATTTCAGCTCCATTTAACTGCTCTTTAAGACAAACTTTGCTCTTTCATACTGTTATAACATTTGTTTTTCTCCATTTATTTCCATCAGCCACATTTGTTCATTAATTCTAACAAAACTTCGACAAATTAATAGTGTTATTTTATGGAGTTTCTTAGAACCGTGTGGTGAAAAGTTTTGAAATTTGACACATTCATAGGGGAGAGTCTCAACTTCTTTAATGCCAATTTTAATGCCAATTTTCTAGCGCCACCAACAGTTATTGAATTGTATGGTCAAGAAATAAAGACTGTTTATGAATAGCATCTACCATACTACTCTTACTATTGTTTTAGTATGCGGAATTTATACTGTGCATAGTATGCCAATTTATACATAGAATACTTCAGTGACCTACTACATTTATCGTGAAAAGTTTTGAAATTTGACACATTCATAGGGGAGAGTCTCAACTTCTTTAATGCCAATTTTCTAGCGCCACCAACAGTTATTGAATTGTATGGTCAAGAAATAAAGACTGTTTCTGAATAGCATACTACCATACTACTCTTACTATTGTTTTAGTATGCGGAATTTATACTGTGCATAGTATGCCAATTTATGCATAGAATACTTCAGTGACCTACTACATTTATCAAAATGTACAGTATGAAATACATGAAATGCAGTATCCCACAATGCAGTGTGCTTGACTTATCCTTCCATTTCCAGTGTAATGTGTAAAAAGTAGTGTGCCGTATGAAATTTGCTTATGCATCATTACAACTTATTGAGTTTGGTGACAGCTGTTCAGAATGCATAAATCATCCAAAAAATGTAATGAAACAATAATTTAGTGTACAATATATTTTTTTTAAATATCACAAATGTTTGCCTGTAACATGGTGAAGATCAGGGGCGTAGCGTGTGGGTATGCAGGGTATGCATGTGCATATTCATGGCCACAATAAATATATATATATTTTTTGTCTGCATGTCATGTGCAGGGCTGGGTAATTTCTTGTGTGCATTTGTTATATTGCTGCCGTAGAACTGCGTACATTTTTTTTTTTTAACTACATGCAAATGCTGCATTGCCACGGCCAAATAAAATAATAATTAATAATAAAAAAATTTTTTTTAAAAACACCTGTGTGAGGTTGGAAGCTAGCTAGTTGAAAAGTCTGTATCACATCTAGCTTCAGCAACACCTGCCGTTTTAATTCTTTCTTTCATTTTAATTCTCTTTTATTAAAAGACTATCGAAAGTAGTCATTCTTTCCATTGAGAATACACGAAGCCTTAAATTAAACACCAAGGACATTGTGGATGAATATCCTTAAAAAAGGCCCAACGAATTAAATTTAATTTAATTAATTACAACTAAAATGTGAGGAGTGAGTTTTTTCTTTCTTTCTGTCTTTCTGTCTTTCTTTTTGTGTTTCGGGCCGCTGTGCCAAGAGTGTGTTTGCATTAAGTAATTTAGTAAATATGGCAGCGTTTTAGTGCCATAATATTTTTAGAATAAAGTCAGAATTACGAGATTAAAATTGTGTTATATTGCGTGCATGAATAAAATTAATGAATGCAAAAATTCCATATATGTAAATGTTATGGTACGACTGTTATGTCTATTCACAAACTGTTTTATTGACGATTTTCGAAACACCGATTGATCGATTGCATGAGACATTCGTCTTCTGATTTTTGTTTAAACAAAACTTTTGATATTCATTCATGTTTATTTCATGCTGGAGCTAGAAAAGATGATTGATCCACATGCCGCTTGAACTGAGGCAAATACAGCGATCTCACGCCACATTAAAGAGCGGAAAAACACATTTATTGTTTGTATTTCGTGATAAAATTGACAGCATTTAAAGGCTACGATTTGTGCTATATTAAAATTGTTAATTGAGACTTGTATAGATGAATAGACTTGAAAACTAAAAATATTATTTCCAAGCATACCGTCGGTAAAACAGCTTGTGAATAGTCCTGTAATGTTATTTACATCAGAAAAGACAACAATAAGGAGCTTTGGAGCCCACATTAACCTATAACGTTTGGGGGCCCGTACAAAAGTGTTGAAGTGGAAATCTGTTTTTCCAGTCATCTGCTGCATTTAAGCCCAGTCCTGTTGCTCGTTTTAGTTAGTAGGGATAAAAATTAGATTTTGGTTTGAACTGAGAACCTACCTGGTGACTAGTGTCCTTCTATGATGCTATATTATTTTACATGTATTTGTCTTTGAGGCTGAGGTTAATAATACATTGTTTTTTTTATATTCACTGTCTTTATTTTGCTCTTCTTTCCTGTTTGTGTCCAGGCGGAGTGGGTGGCCTTAAACTACGTGCCGTTTGCGGAGCGATCTTTGGAGGTGTTGGTCGATCTGTATCATAAAACAGCCGGTCACAAAGCCGTCATCAACGAAAAAGTCCTACAGAACATCATCAAGGTACAAAGCAAAAACCATCATTTAGATTAATGTTTATAAAACTGACTGACCTCAACAAATATAATAATAATAATAAATATACATTTGTTTTTTTGGTATGTTGTGAACAGAGCTGGGTAGAAACTGATTACATGTAATCTGGATTATGTAATCAGATTCCAAAAATTAAGTATTTTTAATTAATTATATTACGTAAAACGCTCAGTCAGATTAGTGTTACTTTTTTATGGATTGCATTCACACAAAGGCAGTTAATTATTAATAATTTATTGATTCACCCAAGTACTTATTTATTTTAATTTCCTTTCTAAATGAACCTACCTCTTATATACGTAAGACTAATAACAATGCAAGTTACTAAACACTGGTGCAAGCTGTGAAATACTATGTCTTCATATCCAGTGACGTTCACTATTTATTAATACTGGACAAACATATTTCAAACCTGGAAGACTTTGGTCTTGTTTTCATGTTTAGTTTTTTAATGCAATGTAGAGATTCCCACGGTTTTGTCGTTTTTATGATTAAATTAATTGCTAGCTTTTCATGAAATTTTCACGAACCCCAGTTTGGGAGACCAGTGTGTATTGTTTAATGCATTTCTTGATATTGATAACAATGAAAGAAATACATTTTCATTCTTTCGCTCTCTCTCTCTTTTTTTTTTTATCAACATGGACCAGTAATCACATTCAAGTCTATGTGATAAACGAGTTAGTAATCTAAAAGTAGTCAGATTACATTACCTAATATGTGTAATCCAGATTATGCAACTAACTACAATTTCCGTCTTGTAGTCAGACTACAATTTGTAAGTAATCTGGTTGTGAATTAGTAGTTTCGTGAGACATGATGCATTTCCGGGCATCTTAGTCTCCATGGGTCACCTGCGTTCGGTCGAAGCAGCTGGCTTATCTGTGCAGGAGCTCGTGCGCACCGAGCAGAATCAATCCTCTCCGTTTCTCTGTATTTAGACTCTGAAGATTCCTCTGGGTCTGAAGTACGCCTGTCCTGCAGAGAGCACCTGGAAACTAGCCGTCTCTTCTCTGCTCAAAGTGCTTTCCATTGGACTCCCTGTTGCTCGGCAACAAGCATCCTCAGGCAAATTTGACACAATGTGGCCAGAGCTGGCGAACGCCTTTGAGGACTTCCTGTTTACCAAAAGGTGTGCAACCCATCATGATATATTAAAACAGTGACTTAAGGGTCATTCGTACTCATTTTCCTCTCTCATCCCACAGCACACCTCCAGATAATCGGTCCATACAAGAGTTCCAGAGGAATGAAGCTATAGATGTCGAGGTAATTTCATCTGACAGTAGATCCACATCGCCTAATTATTTTTTAATAAACTGTATTTAAGCTAGATATATTATTATTACGACTACTATTTATTAGTGGTAGGTCAGTATATCTGTGAGACTGATATTTGGACATTTTATGATGAGACATTTTGATAATGATACATTAAATATTCAAAAAATTATGTTTGTATGTGTTATGAATTTGTTATGTGTTAAAAATTATGTGTGTATGTTTATATATACACACATAAAACAATCTAAAATATAAATACATATTATTAGAAAATGAAAACATATTTTGACTATATTGTATACATTATATATTAAATATATTAAAATATATTTATATAATAATAAAGTACTGCTGTTTATTAGTTACTATTAACAGTGCATATGTTATATATATATATATATATATATATATATTATTTGTTATATATTTAAAATATTATATTTATATTAAATGTATAAAATATATTTTAAATATATATTGTTTTTTTTCCTTTAGGTGGTGCAGTTGATCAGCACAGAGATTTTACCATTTGCTAATTTCATACCCAAAGAGTTCGTAGGTCGTATCATGAGCATGCTCAATAAAGGATCGATTCACTCCCAGTCATCATCGTTCACAGGTACGGAGTGAAAACAGAGGGGAAAAACAACCATCTTCATCTGATGCATGTGAAAACTGTTCTTAAAGCAATAGTTGAAGATTTTGTCATGTACTCGCTCGAAAGATGTTAGGCCAAATGTTCATGCTGCTCTTTTCCATACAAAGACTAACGCTGTCAAGTTCATAAAAGCAGCATTATGAAACAGAGAGTTCCGGTGCTTGATTCTGATTGGCTGAGCCGCGTTCGAAGCTGTTGTAAATTACTCTACAAACATACACCTTTGTTTACGTTTGTCTGTTGCTCGGCAACCACTTTGTAGCAACCACAACTGTTTCTGAGGAACTACATTGTTTGGCTGAAGAATAATGTTTTTATTAATATCATTACACTTTATTTGCTCTGTTTTATTTTGTGAAACCTTACTACGTATATGGAATAACCGTTTTATAAAAGCAATAAGCCCCGTGAAGCCGTGGTTTACAGTGAATTTATAACAGCTTCGCTTCGTGCCTAACAACACCCCTTAGCTGTTATAAATTCACTGTAAACCACGGCTTCACGAGGCTTATTGCTTTATTAAAGTAGTCCATAAGACTTGTGCGATATATTCCAATACTTCTGAAGCCATATGAGGAACAGGATGAAATTAAGGTCGTTAAATTGAAAATACCACTGGCGTATGAAGACACTAACTGTGCCTTCTCGTCCCATACAGAGGCTGAAATGGACATCCGTATGCGGGAGGAGTTCTCTAAGGTGTGTTTCGAGACGCTCCTGCAGTTCTCCTTCAGTAATAAGGTGTCGACGCCGCAGGAGGGCTATATCTCCCGTATGGCGCTGTCAGTGCTGCTGCAGAGAGCTCAGGACGTGCTCCGACGATACGTGAATGACGAGAGACTCAGTGGACGCTGCCCACTGCCCAGGTCTGCGTATATCAACAGATTCATGTTTTTCAGCTTCCGAAAAAACAAAGACATAAAATAAATTATTTTTGCATTAAATATATATATATTTTCTTTTAAGTAAAAACACATTTTTTTTTTAATTTTGCAATTTTGCATTAATTTTGTATAAATTATTTATATAAATTAGTGCTGTCAAACGATTAATCGCGATTAATCGCATCCAAAATAAAAGTATTTGTTTACATAATATATGTGTGTGTACTGTGTATATTTATTAAGTATATACATTATATCTTATTACATACTAATTAAAAAAAAATATATATATATATTATATATATTATATATATATAAAAAAATATATTTTTGCATTACAATAATGATTGTGATTTTTTTTTGTGATAACTTGGAGGAAGTGTGGTTATATGTCATGTAAATAATTAATATAAATATAATAAAATTAATATTTTAATAAAAATGTTATTTCTAACAATAGGCTTCAATTTATTAAGCAAATAAAATTTATTATATTTTAGGGATGAAAAATTAGCTGGACATATTCACTAAATTCACTGTATTTTCGGTCTGTTTTTAAGTGGACTTTACTGCACAGAACTTGATTCTAAGTGTTTCCCACTATTTATTTTTTATCTTCAAGGCAACAAGTGACTGAGATCATCTTTGTGTTAAAAGCCATCAGCACTCTCATGGATTCCTTGAAAAAGACTCAACCAGAGAACGGTGAGATGGGTTTGTCCTTCAACATTATTTGAAAGCAACCATGACAGACTTCTGCATTTACATGAAATATAAATGTCAAGACAAGTATTGTTGGAACTGTGAAATATTCTATTGCCTACCTAGACAGAATTTTTGACAGGTTCCACGTTTTGCATCCATGTTCATTTCTCTCCTCTTCCTCTTCCTGTCCGGGGGTCAGTGGATGGGAACGTGTGGGCTCAGGTGATCGCGCTCTACCCGACGCTAGTGGAGTGCATCACCTGCTCGTCTCCTGAAGTAAGCTCCGCCCTCAAAGACGCCCTGGGGCCCTTTAAAGACTTCATGCAACCGCCCGTCTCCAAAGTGCAGAACGGCGAATCGTGACTGAACGTTTTTATTCCACCGCAAACATGAATGTGACTGTTTCATACGCCACGCGTGAAGACGATTCACCCCCATCGTCATGGTAACTGTTGATTGACAGCTCCAATCCCATCATTCGAAGCTTCTTCTAATACGAGCTGACGGTAGACTCTGATTGGCCGACTTTAACGATGTATTAACTGCTACGTTAAATTTGCAGTGTTTGTTGTTTTTATGGGTTTTTGGTCCCCTCCCCCCCCCGCCCCCTGGAGTTAATGTACAGTGTTTGGTGATAGTGTTAAAGATTTAATTAAGAATGACCTATTTGGATTGAAAATCATTTAATAAGAGAGAACTACAAATCATAATAAATACATGAAGGGTGGTCTTTTTTTGTGAAATTTTCTCAACAGCAATGGATTTTATGCAAGATCGTACTGTAACATTCCATGTCATCTTTAGTCGCATTGAGAAGGGTGTGTACAATAATAAATGGTACAGTTCTATGAACATCAAACGTATTCATGAATCATATTTCACTTCCAGTAGAGCAGGTCAGTAGTTCATATACGTTCAAATATGACTTTCTAACATTTCACTCTTTTGAATGAACATGAAGCATTAAATAAGTGTTTAACATGCAGTCAGACAGTAATTATCACAGGATAGGCTGCATTTATTTGACCAAAAATACAGAAAAAACAGTAATATTGTAAAATATTAGTACCATTTAAAATAATTGTTTTCTATTTTAATATACTTTAAAATATTATTTGTTGGAACCTGTGATACTTTTTCAGGATTCTTTGATGAATAAAGTTAAAAAGAACAGCATTTATTTAAAATAGATTTTTTTTTCTAACAATATAAGTCTTTATCACTTGTTCTCAATTTAACACATCCTTGCTGAACAAAAGCATTAATTTCTTTCTTTCAAAAAATAAAAAAAGAAAAGGAAAAAAAAACTTACTGACCTTAAAAAAGATTTGTATTTTGAATAAATGCTATTCTTTTCCCCTTTTTATTCATCAAAGAATCCTGAAAAAATTATCACGGGTTCCAAAAAAAAAAATATTAGGCAGCAAAACATTAATAATAAATCCGCATATTCACTGATTTCTGAAGATCATGTGACACTGAAGACTGCAGTAATGATGCTGAAAATTCAGCTGTGCATCACAGGAATAAATTATATTTTAAAGTATATTAAAATAGAAAACCATTATTTTAAATAGTAATAATATTTTACAATATTACTGTTTTTTTTTCTGTATTTCTGATCAAATAAATGCAGCCTTGATGAGCAGAAGAAACTTCTTCAAAAGACATTACAAATCTTACCGATCCCAAACTTTTGAACAGCAGTGTGTATTATGGAAATGCATGATCCGTTATCCAAATAATTCACTTGGATTTGCAGTTGCATTCTCATTCTTGTTCATTTCTACTGCTAAGCCAGTGTTTTTATGTTTTTGGGATGCAGCCATTTCGACTGGAACGCTGTATTGACCAATCAGCATCCAGGACGAGAACTATCCGTTTTATGTAGTATTTGTATTGAATTATGTTTTTATTATCAACATTAAGCTCGTATAAAACACCTAATTTGCCAACTTGACGTACTATCTTAGAACGCAAAGCCTCTCGGGAATTCTGTTCTTATTGTAGGTCTCTACGGTAAGTGAGTGGCGATCAAATCAACTCATTCAAAAAAAGCTCAAAGTCTCGTGTGAGCTCAGTACGGCGCCATTGGCTGAATCCCGCGGGAGGCGTGGCCTCACTCGGGGGTGTGTGTGTGTAGTGGGCGGTGTCCCTCTGGCACCCCATTGGCTGCGCTCCCAGCCAATGGCGGAGCAGCTGAAGGGAGTGTAGCCCGCTCACGAGTACTACGACAATTCAGCTCGGAGTCTCCGCGCGCTTTGGAGCGTTCAGCGCAGATTCTTGGAATGCGGTTCACACGGATGCGGATTCGCTGCGTTCCCACGGGCTCCGAAAGCGATTCAGCCGTGCACTGGCTGAGGTAGTAGTTTGTGCTGTTGGTTGGGATGTGACATTGCCCGTTATGGAGATGACTGCGCAAGCTACTCCCTTGCCAGTGCTGGTTACACTCTTCCCAAGCTGGAATTCGCTTTGGAATCCAAATCTTCTGAGGAAATATGATGCTTTTATGTAATATTTATGTATATATGTGTGATGTAGTTCTAGTTGTGCATGTTAAAATTGTTCTGAGAGTTGTAGAGCTGTGTAAATGTGTGCTCAATGGTACGTCTCCTTTAAATTCAATAAATGTGTATACTGTGGAACACGTTGCTGTGTTAAGCGTCTGATTTTTGCTTTTATTCATGTGTTTTAATGATCTGTTCTTTCTTGCCACTATACCGGACGCTGAATTGTAAATGCATGGGGATTGGCCATATGCCCCAGTTTTCTTCAGTAAAGTACAGTTTTTGTTTTGTTTTTTTGGCGAGCACAGCAGAAAAGCAGATATTACACGACGGGTAGGGTTATTCATTTTAATAGACGCTTGGTTTTGCCCTTGGGATGGCTAATACATGTAGGTCATACTCTACTGTTGCTATGAAGAGAGCTGTGACGTGGCTTTTTCTGCCCACTACGGTAGAGTCATCGATCGTGACGTCACGTGGTGAGAAACGACGTTACCTGAGCTGGTTTGGACTCGACCAGCGCACGTGCGTGGAAAATTAATATTTCATGTACCTAGGTTAATGATTACATTTAATCGTTGTAGAAAAGGTGCAGCTAATGTGGGATATGGAATGACGTGGTCTGATGTCATAAAAGGGTTTAGCCTCGTTTAACCCTGAAGACCTCCATTAAACCATGCTGTCTATAACTTAGAAATATGAGTATGTGGGTGTATTGTACATGCATTTTCTTGATCTGAATCCATTCCAGTTTCATCTCAGAAGGGATGTGCCCATATCTTATAAAAATAATGTTAATGAGAAGATAAACAGACCAATCTTAATGTTATTATATTTCATTTGGAACATCTTATTTACGGTGCAATTTGTTGATCTGGTGTAGGCTGTGTGTTGTAGGCGGTGGTCACACACAGTTAACTGGGTTTTATAGCGGAAGTACGTGATAACGTGCTGACGTCATTCACGCAGTACGTAGGCTGGAAGCATCTCATGTAACTCCGAGAGAATCGTTCAGAGTATTTCTCTTCCAACCAGGTTCACGAGCCAGAGATGAAACGCCTGTCATGTTCAGAATCTCAAGTGCGTTTTTTATAGATGTTCATGTTTGAACCCAGGTTCAACTTCAACTGCATAAGATTCAATCGGTAGCCTACATGGTCTATCAAACTCTGTGGTCTCTCTCTGCTGGGGATATTATCACAGCTGTTGGCTGGTCCTGGTGGTTAATCCATCCATTTGTCAAATATTTGAACTTCAGCACACTCCCAACAACATGAGACTAAAAGACTGAGTTCACTTACTTCTGCTCCCAGCACGGTTTCATTCACAGAGGATGTAAATGAAGTGTTATATCAGCAGTGTAATATCTTAAAGGGTAAATTCAATCCAAACATGAAAATCATTCACTTACCTAAAGTCGTTCCAAACCTGTATGAGTTTCTTTCTTCAACTAGATGTTTATCCATTCCAAAAAATAATAATAAAGACAAAATATGACAGAACCTAGTCAAGATGGACACCATATGTATTTGATGTGAATGAAACTGATAGTCCATTCACTGTCTTAAGCTTACATTTAAGTTTTGCTACAAACAATTAAGCAGTTTCGGTGTTTTATATGATTCAGCGATCAACATAAAGTCTGCCTCTATCCTTCACGGCAGTTGTTTCATTCGCGCCAAATATTTGAATTTTCAGACGCGCGAATGAGATTTGAAGGCGCGGCGCGGGAAGATTTTCAACGAATAACAGTCAAATAAATAGAGACAAAATGTTCAATTTGGTGTGAATTATGTCTTTATTATTTTAACAACTGTCTGGTATTTTTGTTTTTTACATAGAGAGTACATAATTCGGGAAAACATATGTAATTATTACTGTTATTTTAGAAAGATACTGTCTTCAATGAGTTTTTATTCAAATCTGTGGGCCAGCATTAATGGAGCCACATAAACAGTTTATGAATCATGTTTGCAGTGCATGTGTGTGCACTTCCCAGAAAGCTCCTTTAGTAAGCATGTGATGCCCTTGCAGTGCCATCCACCCACACAAACGACTACGCTAAAGTGTGTTAGAGAGCAGTCCACACACACACACACACACACACACACACACACACACACTGAATCTCTGGCCAAATTAGTCTTGTTTTGGTCACACTCAGGTTGTGCTGACCAGATGGCCACTCTCTTGGGGAGTGTGTGTGTGTGTGTGTGTGTGTGTATGTGTGTGTGTGTATATGTGTGTGTGTGTGTGTATATGAAAGCCTTTCCAAATGCTCACAGCGGGTTTGTGCTGTAGAAGAGGAAGGTGCCACTGTGAACATGATGTATCGTAAGTCAGACCTCACCGAACCTCAGAAGCCCTGGAGAACAGATTGCAGGTAGGTGTTAATTCATGACGGTGTGTATCGAAATCAAAGGGAATGGTCGGCATACACAAGACTTATTTGTCGGATACGCGATTTATTGTTCCTTAAAAATGCATCATCCCAAAAATCTTACCGTGATGAATGGAAGATCAGATCGGCATTATTTAGCTTAGTACCTATTGCAAATTTACAGAGCACAGGGGAAACAAATACATTATAATTTACAGTAACTTGGAGTCATTTGAAAACAGGATGTACAAATAACAGCCAGAATTGCTTTGATTTTTTTTTTCAGGGAATGCAAAAAAGAAAACCGCAAACTAAACATTCAGAGGATAAATTAATATCCTGAAAGAAAAAGCAAAACACGGTTGGTTCCGCCTAGCTGCCAGATGTGTGCGGATAAACAAACTGCGGATGCTGCGCATCTGTCCACGGAGAACTCCAAAGAACCGGACTCAACTTTAGTCATTGTGCAAAGTTATAACTTATATACTGATCCCACCAACCCACGCGGAGTTAGGGAACGTTGACGTGGGTCTTCAAAGTCAGCATTTGTCAACTTCTAACTCTTAAAAAAGCAAGTGTTCGTATTGTAAATGAGTTCAAACGCACAGCGGGATCCATAAACTCCAGCAGGACGCTGTCTGAGCATCTGAATGTTGGGTCAGGGACGGATTCGGTCCGATTCGGTTGGCGCCCTGCATTCTGATTGGTCAGCTTGGCGGAGGCTGTTTTATGCCGTGCATTAGGGGAATTATGAAGACCGAGATGTCATCTCCAGAGCCGAGCCGGTCTCCAGCGATTCTCCAGCCTCGGTCCCTCAGGACACCTCTGGCCTTCATCACCAGGTCTTGAGCTGCCATTGTGTACCTGAAAAACAACAGAGATGCTATTCAGCGGATCATTTTATAGAGAGTTCAAATAACAGATTCATCCCTCCAAGAGTAACCTGAGGTTAAAGGAAGAGTTCACCCGAACTTGAAGATCTATAACAGGTTGTTCCAAACCCCTATGACTTTATGTTTTGCAAAATGTCAGAAGAAAGAAGCCAGTTTCGGATGAAGAAGAATAATATCTTGAAGTGTCTTTTATGTGTCTTGATCAGTGGTGATGGTTCTTGAACCTAAAACCTTTCATAAACCAAAAATCAAGGTTCTTTATTGGAACTGATGGTCCATGATGAACTTTTAACAATCATGGAAAGGTTCTTCATAGAGATGAATTATTCAAGTGTTCTTCGCACTAAGAAACAAATGGTTCTTTTAAGAACTGAGCAACCCTTTAAATGGTACTGGGAAATAGTTCGCGCAAAATCGTCCCAGTACTTTAGTACTGTCCATTTAGTTCTGGAAATAAAGCGGTGCGAAAGGCCCTCATGGCATCGCTTGAAGAACCTTTTGAAGCACCTTTATTTTTAAGAGTGAATGGAAAATTCTTTGAGGAACCAAAAATGGTTCTTCGCTTAGAAAACCACTTCACCTTCTCATATTAAAAGCAAAATTGCATTCTCTTGTACGCTGCCCAAAATAACCCATCACGGTGTGCAGGGTTGCACGAGTAGATGGTTGATGCTCAGCCAACACTGAGGAACCTGCCTGTGCTGGTCATCAGGGTCACAGTTTCCAAGGAAACCAGATACCGCCTCTGCCACTTCCTGATTGGACAGCACGTCCCAGAGTCCATCTGTAGCCAGGATCATGACGTCATCGGCGCCGTGCTCAAACTGAGAGAGGTTATAGATCTTCACCTGTAGAGATCACAACATGCTTCAGTCCTATTATAATGCACAGACATGGACGTGCACGTTGTTATATTTTAATGCGGCAATAATTAGTGCATCAAATGATTTTAAATGGCTGTGTAGCTTTGTCAACTGTAAACACCCCACGAATTTTATAACTCTATTGTTTAGTGTGATTAGCATCATTAATTTAATTATTTTAGGGGTGTGCTGATATTCAAATTCAGTAAAACTAGTGATTAATGGACACTTTTATAAATTAAAAATTGTATTACTTTTTTTTGATTTATTAAAAGTATATAATAAATTAAAAAACATTAATCACAATGTTATAAAAAATGTCAGAAAAATTGATATTCATTTTAGGCTTTATATATATATATATATTTAAGAAATTACAGATTTATAGACAAAATTTTAAGTGAGCATTATTGTATTATTTTCATTGCAAGAACGGGGTAAAAAAAATCAATTGTAGTCAAACAAATAAATAAATAAACAAATTATTAAACATATTTAAAAGGACTAAAAAAATAGACAGAACGATTAAATCTATTTAAGATTTATTAGGTAGCATTAAATGACAGCTCAGGTAATCTAAATGTAAAAATAGAGTAAAAAAAAAAAACTATGCACAATTATATTTTCAATATAAATCAATGCTGATTAATTTAAAAACAATGCATAATATTGGGTGATAATGAATATGGTGCTTAAATATTTAATAAATAATTTAAGGAACATATATATGTCTTGTTGTATTGCTGTTTCGTGCCTTAAATCACTCGTGGCTTATTGCTTTAGTTATACATGCATCTGTCCTGACAGACTCAAACCTTCAGTGTCTATGGTGGCTGTTTTTCTTTAAAGCTACATTTCAGCCTTAAAACAGACCGGCCAAACACGCTCACAATCCCATAAGCCTGTTAGCTCTGGTCTCTGGTGCATTATCTCGGGCAGACAGAGATCGTGTCTCAGTGAGCGTGACTGCAGAACATCAGAGTCGCGCTCTCACTGATCCACATGAACACACCTTCCAGCTAGTTCACCAGATGATTAAGACTAGTTT
>NW_015634018.1:482725-497131 GCF_001515625.1 Sinocyclocheilus rhinocerous | reverse complement strand
TTATATATATATATATAAATTATAATAACAACACATATATTACATATAAATTAGCATAATTGCATATTCAACATAGTAACATAGATGATATTTTACAATAATATATACAATTTAATTTTTTTACATATCTAGAATATATGTATTTTATAATAATTATATATTAGAAAGATAGACAGATATATAAATAATAATAATAATAATAATACAAAAATAATTTATTAAATTGTTTATATATTAATAAATTGTATTCAAAATGTCAATGAAATGCATAATGCATACATATTTATTTAATATTTTTTATTTAATTATTCTATACTTTTATCTAAAAGATATACCTATAACACACACACAGACACAGACACATTATTAGATAAACAGATAGAAATCATATCTGACGCAAGTGTCTGGTTGCCCTCGGTGACCCTTCCTCGACCTCTGACCCAGTATTTGCGTAACAGACAGGAAATGAGGAGTGACTGAACCCAGTCAGACTCCAGCCGCACGCATAGCTGACATACTTACACTCGTTGCACAAGCACATAACGGGGGAAAAGTGCTCAGAGGAGGAGGAATAAGAAAAACAGATCAAAGAGAAGCCAGAAAACAGAAAAAACTGAGCTGAGCTGCAGCCGGCGGGATGAACCGTGGATGAACTTTACACAGCGTGTGAATTAAAGATGAAGAGAGCTGCAGAAGATTCCAGAGCGGAGCGACTCGTGTCACTGGAGGAATCTTTATCTGACGGGATCCAACTGTGTTAGAGGCAGCGAGACGGTAAAAATCACAAGCACTGGAGCAATAGACTTGACTCTATTCAATTTAATTGGCCGAGATACAACTATTTGAAAATCTGGAATCTGAGGGTGCAAAAAAATCTAAATATTGAGAAAATCATCTTTAAAGTTGTTCAAATGAAGTTCTTAGCAATGCATATTACTAATCAAAAATTAAGTTTTGATATATTTACGGTAGGAAATTTACAAAATATCTTCATGGAACATGATCTTTACTTAATATCCTAATGATTTTTGGCAGAAAAGAAAAATCTATAATTTTGACCCATACAATGTATTGTTGGCTATTGCTACAAATATACCCCAGCGACTTAACACTGCTTTTGTGCTGCAGGGTCACATTTATGGTTACTTCAGTAAGCAGAACAGACCTGATTTCTGACCCAGAAACCCTTACAAAAGTACCACGGTGGTACCATGGTAATACCACAGTAATTTGGTATACAGTAGACACTGATACAGAACGATCCCATAATTGTTTACCATTGTATTTTCTAAGTCTGACCATTCCTTTTCCAAACAAACAACAAAACATGATAACACCACGATACCATATGAAACACAGTAATACCACGGTAATTTGTCCAATATCGTGGTAATACTTACACAGTGTCCACACGGTAATACCATGGTACCATATCCAAATAACACAGTAATACCATGGTATCTTCTTTAAAAATCATGACATACAAAATAACATGGTATTACTATGATACATGTTCAACAACATGGTACCTTTTCCAAAAACATAGTATACCGTGGAATATATATATATATATATATATATATATATATAAAAACATGGTAATTAATTGTTTTAGTTTTAGTTAACAATATTAACCCTGCCACACACTACGGTAATACCATGGTACCATATATCAAGAAAAAAAAATACAGCAATACCATGGTAAAAAACATGACATTTTCTTGGTGCATGTTCCAAAAACCATGATAATACCATGGTGCCATCTCCAAAAAGCATGGTAAAACCATGATGATCAGTGACCAAACAACATGGTAATATCAGGGTAAATGTTCACACACCAAGGTGTCTTGTTCAAAAAAACCAACAAACATAAAATGACCATGATACATGTTCAAAAACCGCGAAGCTGTTATAAATTCACTGTAAACCACGGCTTCTTGGGGCTTATTGCTTTAGTGCATGTCCAAAAAACATGGTAATACCATGGTACTTTTTTGTTAGCCAAATAATGAATTAAGAAGTCATGTGTTTATGTGTGTAAATGAACTACAAACCTCTGGAGAGCAGGAGAGGAATGGTTTGATAGCGATGTCTGAGTCGTGAACCTTCAGGTCGTGATCGCCTAGTCCTCGAGTGATGCCGATGGTGGCCAAAACACGAGCCTGAGCCACAAAACACAGCAGTTAACTTAGGCCAACCCAGTTTACTTCTGTAATGTGATGCATTGCCTAGTAAAACTAAATATTCAATGGACCCTTTGCAAAGACCCGCCCCCCTTAGTTACTGTTGCTATGTCCAACAAGCCATGGCGCTCTCACGCTAGGGCTGCACAATTAATTGAATTTCTAATCGCGATTACAATTACGACATCGTTCAAAGTCCACTTATGTTATTCTGCATGCTTAAGATGCATTTTTTTGCGTTTTTTAATTTTTAGTATAATATTATAATACCATTCATTTTTTACTTTTTTATAATTTAAAGAAGAGACCAATCCAATACCAATGTATAGTTGACATTTGAGGCTATAGAAAGACTCTTCAGTTAGAGGGTTTTCAGCTTGTTTATTTTCATATTAAAATATGGCATGCAGTTGCATCAAACAATGGTATAGACATCCTTCAATGTAAATTGTGACGATCGTAATTAATAATAATTACAATTTCAAGGGAATAATCGACAATTATGATTTTTGTCATAATCGTGCAGCGCTATCTCACGGCACACTTTCTCACGCAGTGAAAAAAAAGAGTAGACTGATGACAGACCAAACAGAGCAGGTTACTTTTGGTATGAAACAAGTCTCAGCTTTCAAATTTGGTCATTTTTTTTAATAAATTGCATTTTGTGGCTCTTTAATGTGTGGTGACAGATCGCTGCAGCACGTGAACCGATCATCTCTTCTTCTACTAGTTATAGCACAAAATAAACATGAATGAACCGCTTGTTTCAACTGCGGAAAGACATCAATACACCATTTCTCAAGTTCAAGTCCACCGACGTTAATCTACTCTCCATTATGATTGGTCAGATCGCCTGTCAATCAAACTCCCAGGAAAGGGTTAATTGGTTCCAAAAGGGGGTTTTCACAGTGATTCCATAGAACCACCATTTTTGGTTCTGCAAAGAACCTTTCAGTGTGAAGAACATTTTAAAACTCTAAAGAACCTTGTAAGGTTCCATGGATCTTCGTGGAACCAGAGATGCCAATAAAGAACCTTCATTTTTAAGAGTCATGTAAAACAAACCTCCCAACAAATTTCCTCTAGTACAGAGGGAGCGAGCAGTTTTTTTCCCCCCCAGAATGCCACTGGCTCTGGTTGAAAACAACTAATAATACACATGCCCTCAACCAGCTGCTTCCTCAGACTCCCTCGTGCTGCCGCCGCAGAGTCGTTTTTGATATCTGCTCCCGCTGAAGCCTCTAGCCTCCCACAGACGGAGGAGAGAACTGAGCGTTATCGAGTCAGAGACGAGACGAGGAGGGATCGGGATTCAGAACAGATGCCTTGTGAAGCTGAGACCTCCTTGAAGAAGACTGGAGGCCGATCTCCTCCTGGTTTCAGCCGTCACAACAGACTGATCTCAGTTCAGCACCACACACTGAACACATTAACACCCCGACTGAAGCACGAATGCTGCAGGATGGCCCACACACACACTCACATTTAATACTAGTGCTGGAGGCTGAAAGGAATAGTTCAGCCAAAAATTAAACTTTCTGAAAATGTACTCGCCCTCAGGCCATCCAAGATGTAGATGAGTTTGTTTCTTCATCAGATTTGCAGAAATGTAGCATTGCGTCACTTGCTCACCAGTGGATGTGAATGGGTGCCGTCAGAATGAGAGTCCAAACAGCTGATAAAAACATCACAATAATCCACAAGTAATCCACACCACTCCAGTCCATCAGTTAACATCTGGAGAAGACAAAATCTGCATGTTTGTAAGAAACAAATCCATAATTAAGACGTTTTTAACTTCAAACCATCACTTCTGGTCAGGCCATAATTCATAATAACGCTTCCTCCAGTGAAAAAGTCCATCTCCTGTTGTCTCTCGCATCAAAATCCAGCCACATATTTGTTTAGAGCTGTTTTAGCTTGTAAACAGTGCTTGAACTGCGCAGATTTCTCTCCGATATTATGGACTCGTATTTTGGCTTAAAGTTAAAATGCCCCAATGATGGATTTTGTTTCTTATAAACACACAGCTTTTGTCTTCTCCAGATGTTAACTGATGGATTATTGTGATGTTTTTATCAGCTGTTTGGACTCTCATTCTGACGGCACCCATTCACTGCAGAGCATCCATTGCTGAGACACTGATGCAGTGTTAATAAAAATTATTCGTCAATGACATTTTTTTCACTGACGACAACGAGACGATAACGAACTAAAACTCTTTTTGAATGACAAAAACTATGATGAAGATCTATTGACATTTTCGTCAACGAATAAAGAGGAAGAGATTCATTCAGAACGAATCTGCTGCGTGGTTCGGAGGTTAGATGCGTACAGAGTACTTAATCAGAGTATTGTCTTAATCGTATTAAAATCGGAGTATTGTTGTCCATAAACGTACTAATTGCCATCTAGGAAAAATGAAAACAATTTAAAATGAAAACAATCAATGGTATTTTAGTATCATTGAAATGCTTAATAAATGCATTACACTGTAACTAAACCCATTAGATTTTAGCCGACTAAATATACTGTATATTTAGTTGATTAAAATCTTATGATATTTAGTCGACTAAAACTAGACTAAAACTCAAAACAATTCAGATGACTAAAATATGACTAAAACTAAATCAAAATTTAATGTCAAAATTAACACTGCAGTGATGCACTGCTACATTTCTCCAAATCTGATGAAGAATAAACTCATCTACATCTTGGAAGGCCTGAGGTTGAGCACACTTCAGAACAGAAAATGTCATTTTTGGGTGAATTATTTCTTTAAATACTAGTATTAAGTGATGAGTGACTTACCGTAGCAAACACCACTAATTAATTAATCACCCATTTCTGCGGTGAGAAATGATAATGCATCTTTTTGCAATCTCTTGGTCTCACTGACATAAAAACAACAGACGTGTGAAATCTCACAGTTCTTTTCTCTCTAAAGTTCTCTGATATGATGGTTTATTCTCCAAATCTGGCAAAGAGGAATCCAGAGTGTTTTTCACCTTTTAATTCTTTCTTAAAGAGAAAAACAACTGAAATAGCCTCTAATCTCTACAAAATGTGATTCACAAACACATGAGCGAACTGACCGGCGTTTGGTCTTGATAATATCAGCCGGAAAGGAAAGTCTTCTCAAACACAGAGCAAGGTGGTACATTTTAATGGAAGATTATGAAAACCATTTTCTTTACAATAAAGTGCAGTTATGAATTGTGCACAATAAGTCTTAGAGCATTTCTAAAGATTAATCTAAATTTATTTATAGAAATAAATATGTCTGCTTGAAAGAATGAAGAATATGGTAAACAAGTTGCTATAAATAATGCATAAGTAGCTTATATAACCATTGGTATTTAATTTAAAAGAAGACTCTTGTTCTTTATGAGAAGTGGTTTTATTTAATTTTAACATAAAGGCATGTGTGTCACCGCAGTTAAATCGGTGTCTATCATGATAAAACCTTAATATCAAACCTATATAATGAGTTTGGAAATGTTAGAGAAATGCTTAATAAATGCATTACACTGTAACTAAACCCATTAGATTTTAGCCGACTAAATATACTGTATATTTAGTTGATTAAAATCTTATGATATTTAGTCGACTAAAACTAGACTAAAACTCAAAACAATTCAGATGACTAAAATATGACTAAAACTAAATCAAAATTTAATGTCAAAATTAACACTGCAGTGATGCACTGCTACATTTCTCCAAATCTGATGAAGAATAAACTCATCTACATCTTGGAAGGCCTGAGGTTGAGCACACTTCAGCACAGAAAATGTCATTTTTGGGTGAATTATTTCTTTAAATACTAGTATTAAGTGATGAGTGACTTACCGTAGCAAACACCACTAATTAATTAATCACCCATTTCTGCGGTGAGAAATGATAATGCATCTTTTTGCAATCTCTTGGTCTCACTGACATAAAAACAACAGACGTGTGAAATCTCACAGTTCTTTTCTCTCTAAAGTTCTCTGATATGATGGTTTATTCTCCAAATCTGGCAAAGAGGAATCCAGAGTGTTTTTCACCTTTTAATTCTTTCTTAAAGAGAAAAACAACTGAAATAGCCTCTAATCTCTACAAAATGTGATTCACAAACACATGAGCGAACTGACCGGCGTTTGGTCTTGATAATATCAGCCGGAAAGGAAAGTCTTCTCAAACACAGAGCAAGGTGGTACATTTTAATGGAAGATTATGAAAACCATTTTCTTTACAATAAAGTGCAGTTATGAATTGTGCACAATAAGTCTTAGAGCATTTATTGATGGTAAACAGAGACAGGCTGACCTAGACGAGATACAGGACACTAAACTTGTTTAAAGACGTGTAATTAACAGTAAGACGACCTCCTGTGACCGCGTCGACAGTCATGAACGAGCGAGCTGTGAAGCGTCTAACTGCCGTCTTACCTTTTTCCCTTCTCCGTATATGAGTGGAAACTTCAGATCTTCCTCCTGGACTGTTTTGTACGCCCTGCACAAAATAACACAGCAAACATTAAACAGCAGCTGAAGCTGAAGCGAAGAGAGCACATCTGAGACTTAACAGAGAAAGAAAAGTCAGGAAGTTGTTTTTTGCAGGAAAATGTATATTTGTATTCAGAAAAGGTGCATTAAATTGATCAACAGTGTCAGTGAAGACATTTATAATTACAAAAAAATATTCTATTTCAAATAAATGTTGTTCTTTTGAACTTTCTATTCATCAAAGAATTATAAAAAATAAAATGTATCATGATTTTCACAAAACTATTAACTGTTTTCAACATTGATAATAATCAGAAATATTTCTTGAGCAGCAAATCAGCATATTAGAATGATTTCTGAAGATCATGTGACACTGAAGACTGGCGTAATGATGCTGAAAATTCAGCTGCGCATCACAGAAATAAATTATATTTTAATATATATTCACATAGAAAACAGCTATTTAAGATTATAATAATATTTCTAAATTTTTCTGATTTTACTGCATTTTTGATCAAATAAATGCAGGCTTGGTGAGCAAAAGAGTCTTAAAAAAGAACATTTAAAATCGTACCAACCTCAAACTGTTGCGTATATCGCCAAAAATAAATATTAATTTCAAATTGCTTTCTTTCTTCAGTGAAACACAAAATAAGAGATTTAAACAATGTATGGTCACTCTTTTCCATACAATTACAATAAATATGCACCGAAGCTTTTGAGTTTCAAAAGTGTTCATAAGAGACGAAGCAATGACTAATTTGTGAATGAATCATTCTTTTACGTCAGATCTTTTCAATCGTTTCAAAGGTCACAAAGCCCGGAAATTTGAGTCTGCTTCTCATTCAAATCTATTGTACGGATACAGAAGACTTGAAATACAGTGCAGGAGTCATATAAAGATAACTGTTAAGATGCTTTTGCATCCTTTTTGAAGCTTAAAAGATTGGGTCTCCATTGATTGAAAACTTTTTTCCATGCAGTTACAGAGTAATTTGGGTTTGGAATGACATTGAGATGATTTTTAGGTGAACTATTCTTTAATCAATTCAGACATTCGAGCAACTAAACGCATATGATCAAATACTGTATGTGATTCCTGGATGCAGCAGCACTCCCACACGATTCAGCATCCCTGTCTGACACACACACTCACACTCACACACTCACAAACTCACACACACACACTCACACACACCACACACACACTCTCTCTCACACACACACACTCACACTCACAAACTCACTCACACACACTCACACACTCTCTCTCACACACGCACACACACGCACTCACTCACACTCTCACACACACACACACACACACACACACGTCTCCTGAGGGAATGATCCTCTCACTTTATTCAAACCAATCAGATCCTAGCGTCGAACTCAAGGTGAATCACGCACAATTGTTCACTGAACATTTGATGCAAATTACACAAGTCCATACTCGTGGATGGACAGAAAATATGATTATATCTACACACATTTCCAAAAATGTATTGTGGAAAATATTGTGCAAAGGATTATATATATATATAAATTGAAATGTACACAATTTTTGTTGACATCTGTACAAATATACAAGATAATAATTATTCGATTTTATTGATTAATCATATTAATTTTTATTTTACTTAATAAATAAAATAAAAAATGAAAATTATGATGATATTAATATTGTTTTAATATGTAAATATAATTGTTAATTGACAGGGTTAATTTTGTCTTTCATGTTTTTCACAGTACCACAATACATTTAGTCAATTTCTGTACAAATATACAGATCATATTTATTTTATTTTATTGATTAATAACAATAAACAATATTTATTTAAATAATAATTAACAAATATTAATTGTTTGTGACCAACCAGAGTCGTTTTTACAATACCACACTAAGTTTACCACAATAATTATATGATTTTATTAAGTTTCAGCAATAATTGTTATTTTAACATAATAAATAATACATAATAACATAATAATTATTAAATGTATTGTATCAATAATTATTAATTATTATATTAATACAATAATTATAGATATTACTTGTTTTAATTTATTTGATTAATATTTTATTGATTAATATTAGGTACAATTTTATTTAATTAATAATTGTTAGACTAAAATAATAATTAATAAATATTAACCTAATAATATATAATATATTACTTTATTTTTATAAATAAGTATTATATTAATATAGTAATTATAGATATGAATTATTACATTTTATTTGATTAATAATTAATTATTGTCTATTATTGTGGTATCATGATAAAGGCACATAAAAATTAAATGAACTCTGATTGGTCACTTTTACGTGTCAGTCAGGTGGACTCTTCCTAAGTGAGCAAAATAATATGAATTGATGCTGATATTCAAAGATCTGACTTCTACTCAGATCCGGGAGCTCACCATCCGTTCATGGTGAAGTCTCGGTACAGCATCCGCTTCCCGAGCTCTTTTTTCGTGACCCTTCTGGGAAACTCCAAGTGCGTGAAGTCGTTTCCCAGCAGAGACGGCTGCAGGTGAGCCTGAGGGAGCAAGAACAGAGTAAATCCACAAGCGTGCAGGAACGCAAGCAAACCGTGACAGAACTGAGTGCAGATTCCTCTCACCAGGAACTGAAGTCTCTGGCGCTCCGATTCAGGAGTGAAGGAGCTGGACATGGGAATGATCTCTCCTCCACGGATGATCAGAGCCCTGAAAGTGCACGACATTCAGCGCTTACTGGAGAAGAGCTCACAGAATTCAACAGAAGAGAAGAGAAGAGAACGCACTGAACAGAACAGAGTGCAGTGAAATATTATTACAATTTATAATAACAGTCGTCTATGTGAATATCTGTTTATTCATGTTCAGCATCATTCCTCCAGTCTTCAGCGTCACATGATCTTCAGAAATTATTCTGATATGCTGCTCGAGAAACATTTCTGAGTATTATCAATGTTGAAAACATTAATATTTTTGTGGAAACTGTGATGCATTTTATTTTTCAGGATTCACAGATGAATAGAAAGTTCAACAGAACAGCATTTATTTGAAATAGAAATCTACTGTAATAAATACTGTAATAAATGTCTTTACTGTCACTTTTGAATATGAATTAATAATGCGTCCTTGCTGAATAAAAGTATTATTGACCACAAACTTTTGAACGGTAGCATATGCATTATTGCAATTATTATTAATATATGTCATTACTGTCCAGGGTTTATGAAGGTAAATTTAAGACTTGTTAAGAGCTTTTTATGACCAAATAAAGTCAATTTAAGGGAAAATTGAAGGACACACAATACGTCAATATGGTCTCTAATATATAAATATATTGTATTAGTAATGCTAATTAAAAAAAAAAAACACAATTTCCAACTTTTTCATTAATTTTTACAAAAACAAAAAAAAAAAGTTTAAGGCTTGAATATCTCTGCTCACAAACATTAGAATATGGAAATAACTTTTATTGTAGCTTCTGATGCAAAAAAGTTGACCACAAACTTTTGAACGGTAGCATATGCATTATTGCAATTATTATTAATATATGTCATTACTGTCCAGGGTTTATGAAGGTAAATTTAAGACTTGTTAAGAGCTTTTTATGACCAAATAAAGTCAATTTAAGGGAAAATTGAAGGACACACAATACGTCAATATGGTCTCTAATATATAAATATATTGTATTAGTAATGCTAATTAAAAAAAAAAAACACAATTTCCAACTTTTTCATTAATTTTTACAAAAACAAAAAAAAAAAGTTTAAGGCTTGAATATCTCTGCTCACAAACATTAGAATATGGAAATAACTTTTATTGTAGCTTCTGATGCAAAAAAGTAATTTTTTTCCCCAGTGCAAATGTAGAAAAGATTCTTAAATCAAGATACATTCACTTGACAAGCAAAATTACTTAAGATAAGAAGTCTTGCTTTCTAAGAAATTGATCAAAAAGTTATGACTGAAATGAAGTTATGATTAAATGGAACACATATCTTCCAGTGAGCTTAATTCAAAGGGAAATCAAGTTTTCATCCCCCACTGACAGTATTTGTTTTAAACACAAACTCACTTAAAGTTGTTCAATTTCTCAGAAACCAAGACTTCACGTTCAATCTGCATCTCAAGTAAATGCATCTTTATTTAAGGATGCTTAGATATCTGTACTGAAAAACAAAACTGCTGAGGAGGATGTTTATTTGTTGCAATGCATGCAACATTTAATGCCATTATGATTTTAAGACTTCCTGCTGTGATTTAAGACCTTTTTAGGCCTTAATTAGTGGAAGGGTGAATTAAGACTTTTTAAAAACCTTTTAAAAATCTCTTTCAGCTAGACAGAAGCTCTCTTAAATGAGAATAAATGTGGTATGTGATGTGGTTTGGTAATATTCAGTCTCACCTGCTGTCACCGGCATTGGCCACATACAGTTTTCCAAGTAAATACACCACCACTAAAGCAGTACACCCTCCAGATATAGAGTAAACCATCCTCTCTCGAGAAATATGAGCGTCCTGAGAACACACAAGCACACAGAGAACTCATTCAAGGTCAGTAAACCCCACATGAGACTGGATTCAGTCGACATTTAAGTGTAAAACACTTGATCGCTGCTCACCAGACTCATTTATGCTCACCCAAGGCTGCATTTATTTGATTAAAAATACAGTAAAATTGTGAAATATTTTTACAATTTAAAACAACTGTTTTCTATCTGAATATATTTTGAAATGTAATTTATTCCAGCGATGCAACGCAGAATTTTTTAATCAGCGCAAGCTCCGCCTGCCCTCTAGTGGCCATGTGAGTTTACTACAGGGACTGATCCAAGGACTCACCATCTCCTTAAAGGCATTCTCTATTGCTCCCACCACCAGACTCTCCTGTTTGATCTTCTTCTCCATGAAGAACCGCGGGGCCATTGTATTAGGGGACCCCGGGGCCCCGGCGGCCCCTCTGAGCGACGCGGCCCGCGACAGGCCTCGCTGGGAGCAGCCGGCAGACGGGTGGAGCTGGTGGATGGGGTTCTCCTCGCCGAGACAGGTGGGTGGCTGCAGAGACGGGTTCTGCAGGATCTCCAGCACCTCCTGCAGCTGCTCCTCGATGTGGAGGTGGAGGAACTTGGCTGCGAAAACCGCGGCTCCGGAGCCGCCGTGACCGTCAAACAGAGCCCAGTAGTGGAAGTTCTGTTCCTTCACCTCCTGCACACACACATTCATGGAAACATCAACATGCGCAGCTACTGTCTAGAAAAATGTGTTTTAAAAACACACAGAAGCCAGATTTACTCAACACACTTTTAAGAAGTGCACATTACGTTTTAATCTTTTAAAAATGCACTTATTTTGATGTGTTGACTAACATACTAAAGCACATGGAAAAGACTTGATTATATTTTGTTATTTGTGAGCCTGCAGCACAAAAGCAGTGTTAAGTCGCTGGGGTATATTTGTAGCAATAGCCAACAATACATTGTATGGGTCAAAATTATAGATTTTTCTTTTATGCCAAAAATCATTAGGATATTAAGTAAAAATCATGTTCCATGAAGATATTTTGTAAGTTTCCTACTGTAAATATATCAAAACTTAATTATTGATTAGTAATATGCATTGCTAAGAACTTCATTTGAACAACTTTAAAGATGATTTTCTCAATATTTAGATTTTTTTGCACCCTCAGATTCCAGATTTTCAAATAGTTGTATCTCAGCCCAATATTGTCCTATCCTAACAAACCATACATCAATGGAAAGCTTATGTATTCAGCTTTCAGATGATGCATAAATCTCAATTTCAAAAAATTGACCCTTATGACTGGTTTTGTGCTCCAGGGTCACATTTGTTAACATTTAAAGTTAATATATTTTAAGTGTACTAATTCGCAACTTCATCACAAATGTGTAAATACAAATATTACTAAATGCACGACATACAAGTTTGAATAGGAATGGCATTAAAGTATATTTTAGTTTACCATAAATGCACGTTCATCAGTACTTTAACCATATTTCAAAAACAATTATAAAACTACACTGAAGTGGTTCAAGAAAACGCTCTAAAGTTCAACTAACTGCATTCAATATAAATGTAAACATTTTCACTCAGTTGCATTTAACATGCAATTAAACCGTACTTAATGCATATTCTTTTAAAGTGTATTATTTCCTTATTAAGTCCTCTTTTTAAAAGTATGCCAAAGTGTACTTGTTTTTCACAAGGGTTCGACACGTTTTTTTTGCATGATTAATCACATTTACGCAAAAAAAAAATTCATATGGATTCGCCTTGACGTTTTTGGATCATCTAAGTTTTGGACCTCGCAGGTTTCATTAAAAATATACTAAATTTGCATTTTGAAGATGAACTAAAGTCTCATGGGTTTGGAATAGGACTGCACAATACATCAAAATTAAACTGATATCAGGATATGGCTTAGTGTGAGCGACAGGCTGCGATTTAAATAAATATATGCATGAAGCTCAGCATTTACACGTGTGGTTTATGATAGTTTGATTTCAGTTGCGCTTCATTCTGAAACTGGCAGCGCATATCTACATTCGCCAGCAACCCGTCAAAATAAAAGCTCTATGGTTTACCATTTAAAAATAAAGAACATAAGATGTAAATATAAACATAATTTTACCGTAAGATTTTTTATTATTCAAAGTATATTACGGTTTAATAGTAGTATTACAATATATTGTTTCACTTTTATTTCATTTGTAATATTTTATTAATAATAATCACACAATAATCATAATAATCTTATTTTATAGTCATACTGAATTGGTCAAAAACAGTGGGAATGTGTCCTATGAAAATTCAAGTGAAAAAAATAAGCAAAAAAATTAAAAACATAAGATGTAAATATAAACATAATTTTACCGTAAGATTTTTTATTATTCAAAGTATATTACGGTTTAATAGTAGTATTACAATATATTGTTTCACTTTTATTTAATTTGTAATATTTTATTAATAATAATCACACAAAAATCATAATAATCTTATTTTATAGTCATACTGAATTGGTCAAAAACTGTGGGAATGTGGCCTATGAAAATTCAAGTGAAAAAAATAAGCAAAAAAATTAAAACTGTTCACTTTACGTTTACTGAAAGAGGTTTGGGTTGGTTCTTGTAAAAAGCAAACCTAAGTATGAACACTCAATTCATTTTTTCCCCAAATCCTTCGAGGATTCATGCTTAAAAAGTCACAGTAACGAGTCATATTTCAGATTTTTGCATTTTTGATTTTTTTTATGCAGATGCACTTCCCAAAAAACTCACCCCACTCTCTCTGGAATGATTCATTCTTTTGATGTATAGTTATTGTAATCATCTGGAGAAAATTCCAGTATCTTCTCATATCACAATATACAGTATAATCACAGAAAAACTAAATATCGAAATGTCATTTTTTCCCTGCATTGGATGGATGGATGGAAAGAGGTAGATGAAAAAGGATGGATGGACGGATGGATGGATAGATAAAAAGCGATGGATAGATAGATATATAGATAGATAGATAAAAAGGGATGGATGGATGGATGGATGGATAGATGGATAGATAGATAGATAGATAGATAGATAGATAAAAAGGGATGGATGGATGGATGGATAAAAGGGATGGATGGATGGATAGATAGATAGATAGATAAAAAGGGATGGATAGATAGATAGATAGATAAAAAGGGATGGATAGATAGATAGATAGATAGATAGATAGATA
>NW_015634018.1:473801-480967 GCF_001515625.1 Sinocyclocheilus rhinocerous | reverse complement strand
TTCGACAGGGAGACAGAGAGAGAGAGACAACGAGGGAGAGACAGACAGTCAAAAAGGATGGATGGATAGATAGAAAGGGATGGATGGATGGATAAAAAGGGATGGATGGATAGATGGATGGATAGATAGATAAAAAGGGATGGATGGATAGATGGATGGATAGATAGATAAAAAGGGATGGATGGATAGAAAGGGATGGATGGATGGATGGATGGATGGATAAAAAGGGATAGATGGATGGATGGATGGATAGATAGATAGACAAAATACAGTATAATCACAGAAAAACTAAATATTGCAATGTAATTTTTTCCCGTATATCTGGATGGATAGAAAGGGATGGATGGATGGATGTAAAGGGATGGATGTAAAGGGATGGATGGAAAGGGATGGATGGATAGATAGATAGAAAGGGATGGATGGATGGATAGAAAGGGATGAATGGATGGATGGGTGGATGGATGGATGGATAGAAAGGGATGGATGGATAGGTAGAAAGAAAGGGATGGATGGATAAAAAGGATGGATGGATAGATAGAAAGGGATGGATGGATGGATAAAAAGGGATGGATGGATAGATGGATGGATAGATAGATAAAAAGGGATGGATGGATAGATGGATGGATAGATAAGGCACAATGGACCCTTTTCACATTTCCAGGTTTCTCAGCAGCGGAAGTCGTCATATTTGGATTAACTTGAAGAGCAGTGAATGGGAGAGGACCACAAATATATGTTTTGCTTTCCCAGTTGCTCAAACAGCAAAAGAAAAACTCCACGATAGTGTTTTCATGACTTTCAATAAAAGGGAAAAAATTGAGTGACTGATAACGGCAGTCAGAAGAGAGAACGATGTCAAGTTTACCATCCCTCCCACAGACGCTGCATTAGAAACACCCGCGCATCAGCGTTAACTGTTTTTTTTTTTTTTTGATGCAAAGGTGATATAATACAAAGAATAGTGTTATAAATGTAGATACATAAAAAAAAAAAAAAATGAAAAACTTTCGAGGATTTACGATGCTGATGACCGTTAAACACGTCAACACAGTCCTATGAAAAGGGTCCATGGACATGTCTGAAAACACATGAATAAGAGCCGCGGCAGACGCCTCACTGAGCTGTCGATGGACTCCAGGACGTCTGCGCTGGGCAGCGAGGAGCGTCTCCTGGTGGGCGTGTAGCTGGGGCTGGATGGGTCTGCGGGTCTTTTCCTGAGCTCTACCACCTCACAGCACGCCTGGTCCTCATTCAGGGCACTTTTACCTGCATTGATCACCCTGCAGAGACACAGAAGATCATCAGTTTCTTCGTGAACACAGCCTCTATATATCTGCAGGAAGTCAGCTTTAACCCAAAGAGACTCAAGGGCTGAAAACTTGGCACAAAGATGATGGAATAGTTTGTCTTGCTCAACCTTCATCATCAAAGCTTTTCGAGCTCCTAAACGCTTCTGGATGATGCACGACTGCCATAATCTCCTCAGATGAGTCACAGCCTGAGACTAAAGAGCACAAGAGCATCTGATAATTGCCCCCCATCACAACAGGGTTTCCACGGAAACCCATTCCAGCATCATCATTTGTTAATGAGGATCTAATGGGAGTCCTGAGAGGAGACACATGTCATTCTGCAGGGACATTTGTGATGTCTCACTCGTGCTGCTGGAAAGGCTTCTTTTTGTGAAGAAAATGCGCCTGCTGGATTTAATGAACAACATTTCTCACAACCAATCAGATTTAAGTGGCAGGTTCACGTTTTAAAACACTCGTATCAACCAAATCTCTGATTCCTCAGACTTGTGTTAAATGCTCAGCATACGACAGACAGACAGACAGACAGATAGATAGATAGATAGATAGATAGATAGATCAAAAGAGACAGACAGACAGATAGACAGACAGACAAATAGAGGTCAAAAGCACAGTCTTTGGCTCTGGTTCTGTTGGAGGTCATTTGTTCTGGTTAATCCTCCACTGCTGCAGTTAAACATCAACATCAGTGAACAGTAACGCACTGAGAGCGCAGGAGCCGCAGGACATTATGATCAGAGACGAGGCCGGTCACGTGAGCGGCCATCTGAGAGCTGCTTCCCTGTGAATCTCACTTCTCCACACCAACACCGGGAAGGGAAGTGAGTCGATCACACTTGAACATCCTCATATCAGAGAAGTAGAGCTGAAATGTTTGAGATTTAACTGTACAGAGACTGTACTGGACAGAATTACATTTAAAAGGATATTTCCCAGTTGCAGTGCTGTTACAGACACTAAAACAAGTAAACTAGGCTATTAAAAATAATTATCGGTAATTTAAATACTTAAAAGCTTAAATAAAACATAAAACTTAGCGCACTGAGAGCGCAGGAGCCGCAGGACATTATGATCAGAGACGAGGCCGGTCACGTGAGCGGCCATCTGAGAGCTGCTTCCCTGTGAATCTCACTTCTCCACACCAACACCGGGAAGGGAAGTGAGTCGATCACACTTGAACATCCTCATATCAGAGAAGTAGAGCTGAAATGTTTGAGATTTAACTGTACAGAGACTGTACTGGACAGAATTACATTTAAAAGGATATTTCCCAGTTGCAGTGCTGTTACAAACACTAAAACAAGTAAACTAGGCTATTAAAAATAATTATCGGTAATTTAAATACTTAAAAGCTGAAATAAAACATAAAACTTAGATGAAACACTTAAAAAATTAGAAAAAAACTAAAATGGAGAAATGTTGCCTTGGCAACTAACTGAAATAGTTTAGGCAGAAAAATAAAATTAATTTAATTTAATTAAAACTAAAATTGCTAAAACAGAAATTAAAATAAATTGAAGCTAAATGAACAAAAGCACATAACAACATTGCTAACGCTTCAACTAAAATTAAAATGCATATTGAAAAACATAAAAGCTAATACAAAATATTAATAAACACTACAACAGTATATAAATAATGTGGCTCATTATTCTCTATCCTAGTGCTATTTAAGTCATTCAGAGTTTGGGAATGATTCAAAGCAGCAGTATCCGTGGCGTATATCATGGCTCACACACGACACAAGACTTGGATTTTGATGGCAAACATATCATAAATGCATGAAACTCAACCTGGGCTGTCTGAAATCTGATTTCATAACCATTATCCAATGCAGCAACTGCTGTAGGAGCTTCGCATGAATTAGGTTATGATATACTGCGCAAAAAGCGCGCATGCGCCCTGCTAAACCTGCATGCAAATGAAAGTATGGATGTGTGTCATGGATCTTTCATGTTCTGCTCCTCATGTGTTTATCATCATGAAGAACGCAAGCATTCCGCAGCATCCGCGTACTGAAATCAGCGCGCGTTGGCCGGCGCGTCGCTACTCACTCCGCGTATCCGGCGGCCCAGGGAAGCTTCATCTCCTTGAGGATGAGGATGGGTCTGGAGATGTGATCCGCGGAGCACTCCACCTCGTCCGGTGACAGCGTGAGGAAATCCGGCCTGCTGTACGGGAACCGGAGCGGCAGATCTGGATGGTTCTCGTGCGCGCTGGAACCCGAAGCCATGATGCCGCCGATGATGCTGGAGACCGCGGACCGCACGCGTGTTATCATCATGATGATGGTGATGGTGGTGTGTGTGTGTGTGTGGTCACGGGCTGCGCAATGAACGCACCGTCAGCACGGCGGAAATGAACGTCACCACGTGACAGTCCTGTCGCGGGTCATTTGGTCAATTCGATGACTTTGACCCTCTTAGTGTTCACATTTATTCCACTTCCTTGCTGTATGCGTAAAAAAACATTTACTGTCCATAAGTACCACCTGATACCATCACTGTATATACATGCATAAATAAATAGTAAAATGTTATTTTACAGTGTCCTTGTTACACATATTATTACAGTAAATTATGCATAATAACTACATGAAACTAACCCTAAACCAAAATTATAACCCTATTAATAAATATATGTTGTTATGTAATATTATTATGTGCTTAAATATATAATTACCGTGACAGGTTCGCCTTAAAATAAAGTGTACCCAATAAAATACCAATAAAAATAGGAATAAAAAACATTTTTAATAGAATCAGTTCATATCAGCTCATCGATCACCAAAACGAACCACATCACTAAATAGAGTATAATTTAAATAAACATTGTAAGTGTTATATAATAAGGACAACTTAAAATAAACCATAACCAGTAAAATAAAATAAAATATTTTTTTATTAAAATACATTAATATCAGCTCATCAATCACCAAAACGAACCACTTTACTAAATAGATTAAATATTGTAAGAGAATATTGTTACAGAATAAGGACACATTAAAATAAAGCATAACCAGTACAATAAATTTTTTATTTCATTAAATCAGTTCAATAATAACACAGCAAACCACATCACTAAACAGAGATATTTTAAGTGTTATATAATAAAGACACCTTAAAATAAAGCATAACCAGAAAAATATAAAATAAAATAAAATATTTTTTTTTATTAAAATACGTTCATATCAGCTCATCAATCACCAAAATGAACCACATCACTAAATAGAGTATAATTTAAATAAATATTGTAAGTGTTAGCCTATATAATAAGGACAATTTAAAATAAAGCATAAACAGTAAAATAAAATAAAATAAAATATTTCTTTATTAAAATACGTTCATATCAGCTCATCAATCACCGAAACAAACCACATTACTAAATAGAGTATAATTTAAATAAATATTGTAAGTGTTATATAATAAGGACACATTGAAATAAAGCATAACCAGTAAAATTACATTTTTTTATCATTAAATCAGTTCATATCAGTTCAACAATCAAGAAAAAAAGCATTACTAAATAGATAAACAAATATTTTAAGTGCTAAATAACAGTTGAGTTAGTTTTTATATTATAACAATATTTAGCATTTAATAAATATAATTAGAAAGTTGTTTTGTATGTTTTTTTGTTCTAACATGCTGCCAGTGTTCAGCACGTCCATATCAGGGTATAACAAGTGCTTAATCTTTCCAACTTTAGTGGATTTAATCGTGTGTATTCAATACTGTACTCTTTAAACAACATCACACTCAACACTGTTTGAATAATCCCAGATCACCAAAATGAACCACATCACTAAATAGAGTATAATTTAAATAAATATTGTAAGTGTTAGCCTATATAATAAGGACAATTTAAAATAAAGCATAAACAGTAAAATAAAATAAAATAAAATATTTCTTTATTAAAATACGTTCATATCAGCTCATCAATCACCGAAACAAACCACATTACTAAATAGAGTATAATTTAAATAAATATTGTAAGTGTTATATAATAAGGACACATTGAAATAAAGCATAACCAGTAAAATTACATTTTTTTTTTCATTAAATCAGTTCATATCAGTTCAACAATCAAGAAAAAAAGCATTACTAAATAGATAAACAAATATTTTAAGTGCTAAATAACAGTTGAGTTAGTTTTTATATTATAACAATATTTAGCATTTAATAAATATAATTAGAAAGTTGTTTTGTATGTTTTTTTGTTCTAACATGCTGCCAGTGTTCAGCACGTCCATATCAGGATATAACAAGTGCTTAATCTCTCCAACTTTAGTGGATTTAATCATGTGTATTCAATACTGTACTGTTTAAACAACATCACACTCAACACTGTTTGAATAATCCCAGGAGGATCATAAGATGTGTGCACAATCACTAGAAATATATGCCATGTGTTATAGCTGTTATAACATGAACCACAAATCAGCATGTCATCCATTTCAGCAACCAAAGCAATACAGAAAATTAAATAGCTCACCAGATAAGAATTGTATCGCTGTTTACTCACCCACATGTTGTTCAATCGACAGATCTGTGTGCAAAACAGATGAATATTAACTCATTAAGCTATCATATAACTTCAGAAGACTTTACTGTTGTAATTATTTTAAAATACACTTTAAATAGACGGAATCAATAAATAGAAATACTGTACCAGCAAAAAAAAAAATTTTTTTTTTAATAAAAACAATACATTGAATTAGAATAATAAGACATAATCAGCAAGAACAAGTTACCAATCAAATGAAATCAGTATCAACAAAATTCACAGAAGAACAAAAAGTGGCATTGATTTAAGTATATTTACAGACTGTTTAACAAGGCTCAGAGGTGGCATGAATGCATTTAAATTCATAATAACAATGTTATGAGATTAAAGTATTAATATAGAAATATTAAATGATTTAAATAACTGAAATGATAGTTTAAAAATAAAACCGAAAACTAAAACCGCCAGCAGGTGGCGGCAAGTCACTGATTTTATCATTGAATCATTCATTCAATCGATTCGTTCAAACGGCTGATTCATTCAGGAACGAAGCAAGTGACTGCCTTTAAGAACGGGGGATTGAATCACTGACTCACTAGATTCGTTCAAAATCGCACCATGCATTCATAAACAAAACGTAGACATGCGAGCTAGATGACAGAGTTTACATAAAAGCCTGGATCATTTCAGGTACGTTAACACAGCTTTATTTTCTGTTATCGCCTCTGATAAAATAAAATGTTCTGATTTTCGGCAAAAATCACGGTTCATTCCATATAATTTACCTGTAGCTTACACGATCTGTTTTGCGAGGAGCAGATTTTTTTGTATAGCTGTTCACATTGTTGTTTTAAATGTGGCCAATATCAGATTTCAGTGTGAACAGATCATGGTTCTGAACTGACCTGCATGCGCAAAAGAACAATACGAACAGGGTTGCCAGGTTTTCACAACAAAATCCACACACACACAAAATAATAATAATAATAAATAAAGTTGTCACTGTAACACTTATGAGTTCTGACACGTCACTGTACTTCCACTGACTACCTTTTCACAGCTGTCTTGATAACTTTGGGTATGTAAAATCTTTGAAGTGACTCCCATGAGCACAGAATCGTGACGAGTGTTGATCTAAAAGTCGCATGAATTCCGACATGACCGTTCAACACTGCGGTCGCATTCCAAAACATCTGACCTGCATCGGATTTAGTACCACACATGGAAGTGGCACAAATCGGAATTGAAAAGATCAGATTCTATGTGGTTTGTGCTGTTCACACTGTCAAGAGAAAAACAGATCCGAGTCACATGTGAGCAAAAAAAATCAGATTGCCCCCCCCACCC
>NW_015634018.1:437769-473709 GCF_001515625.1 Sinocyclocheilus rhinocerous | reverse complement strand
CCCCCCCCCCCACCCCCTATATTTCTAGCCATGGCTGACATGTCTCATAATGGCCACTAGATGTCAGTGTTTCCTAACAAGAAATGGCCAACAGTCTCTATTCAACATCTGGACTGGATCTTGTTCTCTACAGAGAATGTGAAAGGTTTGACACGGGTCAGCCTGCTTTCGTCGTCAGGATCACTGTAGGTTAATCCAGTGCCTGATTCTGCTTTCAGCAAACACCCTCAGTACTGTAGCAGCAGCAGCGGGGCCGCTGGGTAGATTTATGAGCTCTGCGGTGCCAAACACATGTGCTGCCTCTCAATACTGATCTTATGGATGGTCTGAGAGTAAGATTTAGGATTCGGTTTGGGTCATTTGTTAGTTTTATTGCTTTCTGGCATGCTCCGTCATGTCTGATGTGGAAAGTGTGTTGTCCCGCTGAGGCGGTGTGTATTTACTGCTGCCTGGCTGTTTACGAGGGGAATCTGTATTATTCTTTCTGCCTGTTTTGGACGGATTACTGTCGATTAAAAAGAAACAAATCGTGGTAATCTGTCAGAAATTCATCTCACGGATTACAGCTCTGCTGCTGAACTGATTGGGACTCTACATAGACTCTACACAGTTTGCTCCTCACTCAAGACTCAGTTTACTGTACAATTCATTTCAGTTTTTTTTATTTTAGCATTCTGCGGTATGTGTGATAACAAAGATTTAAGATTTATCAAAACGGTGCGGTACTATGATTTTGAACATTTACAATACCCTGGTATTCTTTGAAATACCTTACCATATAAATATCACGGTAGGCCTACATGAATATGCAAATCATTCTGGACTGTGTTGTTTAAAGTACCCGCATTAAAAACAATGTGCATTCACTTTTATATTGTAACATATTTCAATATAAATCTAAATATGCCAACAGACACAAAATCTGTTATATTGAACTTAATACATTGTCATAGATCACTAAATTAGATCAATTAACCTCATAACTTTGTTGATATTCAGAAGAGTGCTGCCATTCTTCAAATGTGTTGAGATGAAATTTTGTGCCATTTATGGTTTTAAAAAAAACATTTTACCCTATATATCAAACTACTTTACTATCTGACACCATCACTGTGTATAGTTTGTAAGGAACACACAATCCACATTCTGCTTGACGCAGAGGAAAATCAGACCTGCTCACGCAGGAATGGCGTGACTTCAGATTTTGGAATGTTCTGGAGGGACAATAAATATATCCAACAAAATCTCACCATCATTTATATGATGTAACCATCATCTGGCTGTTCACATGGTAAAAAAAAATCCTTAATTCTTCCCAGATGGGTCTCAACCAAGAGAACATCGTGCCAGACTGATCCGAGACCAGCGTCACTCTACCAGATCCCCTGAGACCTGATCTGAGATCAGGACAACTTTCATCAATAACGCGCGAGACATCAGGTCAGTGAGCAGAAGAACTCGAGACCATCTCAAAGAGTGACATTCTCAAGTGTAATTGGATTTGAAATGTCAGGCAGCCTCGTCTCTGGAAACCTGTGTGTTGTTTAGTGATGTTTTAATATGTTTGATGTGCTGCTCACAGACCTGAATGCCAGTGACGTCACTGCCAGTGTATTAAGACAAACAAATGTTCTTCCAGTAATGTTAATAGAACATTCATTCAAAGGTATCTGGTCTTTAATCATATTTTCAAAATGTTAGCACAAATATGTTATTCATACATGGTTCATAGAACATCTGTCTTCTTAAAATGTTCTGTTTGGATGTTTTTAAATGTTACTACTTGCTATTACTTGTCAAAAGTAACATTTCCATAATGTCTGCAAAATGGAATGTTCGCTTAACATTTAGAACCAAGAAAAAAAAAAAGTTTTAAATAATTAAAAAAAACTGGACGTTCTGGACATTTGCATGTTCGGAGAACATTCAGAAATAATGTTTTCACAACTTAATGGGAATGTTAGTAAAACGTTCTCATAACATATTTGTGTCAGCTGGGTCCCACAACAAAAACCCACTAAGACTTTTCCATTGGCTTTTTGGATCATTGCAGAAAATAAGCTCTGTGACCAACAAAAGTGTATGGTTCTTACATGTTTTGTTCATCGTGATAATCTTCACAACTTTTATTAATTTTGAAGCCTAAATACAACTGACAGAGGTAAAACAAACTACACCACTGTCACATGACTTCAACGTCACCATTAAGCTTCCATCCAGTGTTCATTTAAAAACATTTTCCCTGAATGTTTGAGTTAAAATAGTTTGCAGAGTTTTTCTGTGTGATCACGTTTAATGTCCCCGACAAGCTCTGTAGTAGCATTTAGCCACTTGCTTGCAACTGCTTTTTTCAAGAGAAGTAAAATATCAAAAGAACACACACACACACACACACTCTCTCTCTCTCTCTCACACACACACACACACACACACACACTCTCTCTCTCTCTCTCTCTCACACACACACACACACAAGCAGATATTACTGATGTATCTTATGTTGTTAAATAAAACATATTGCACTTGTGTTCACCACAGATCTAATTTGAGGCATTAAACCAAAAACCCATTGACATTGGTGCACAATGTCTTTGCATGCATAAATGTGTCTGTGCATGTGTTTTGTGCGTGCTTTTACTATAAACATGAAAAATATCTAATGCATGTGTGTCCAGTTTTATCATATAATAGCCTCTGACCTGCCTGGGGTTAATTGCACATATTGGGTTTTCTCTCAGATGCATCTTTTGTTATGTAACAATATAGGCTACAATAGGATAAGGACAAATGTGTTTGTGTTCTATAGGATGAGATAATTTTCTTTGAATTGTAGTCGGCAGTGAATTCTGGGAAATGTTAATTTATCATCCATGGCACCCGTTTAATGTATACAAAAGAAGAGATATATGATTTTCCTCCTGTCATATGAAACACAACACTCAAGCAATCAACCTTCTCAACTGAACGTTCCTAACGAGGCTGCTTAATGAACGCTTCCCATGACAACAGTGAACACAGCGGGAGAAGAATAACAAACGTTTATAATAACCAGCAGAGGAAAGGGAGCTTTAGGAAACACTTTCATCAGGATTTCAAAGGGACTTCACCTTCCGGTTAGTCTGTAACCTGAAGCCACTAAGATGCAGTGTCGGGGAAAGTTACTTTTAAAAGTAATGCATTACAATATTGCGTTACTAAAAAAAATAACTAATTGCGATACTTAGGTACTTTTTATGGAACGTAGTGTGTTACGTTACTTTTGTGTTACATTTTCTTATCTGGGCTGAGCTTGTTTGTTTTTCATAAAAAAAAGTTATATTTTTGGCAAATGTAAAAGCCCTTTCACACCAAAAGTGAAATGAATAAGCCTCAGGCTGAAGGAAATGTTGAAAAACTTGAAGAAATTTTGACAGAAATATATTAGAATTGTACAGTAGAATGTGTGTCTCAAAGTAATAATAATAATACAATTGTTTTTTTCAAATGTTTAAATTTTAACAGTAAACCTCTGTTATGCAGCAATCTGTTTTGCAAAAATTAAAGTAATAGTTAAATTTTCATTTGATTGCATTTTAAAAGTTAATGTTTTATGCCTTTATCTTATTACCACCATTTTTGATAATGCATGTGTATAATGCAAACATCCAGAAAAAAAAGCAACACAGCATTTCTAAAAAAATAAAAGAAAGAAAGAAAGAAAGAAAGCATTTCATAGGGCCCTGTTACTGTAAAAATGATAATAAATTATTGTTACATTTTATAAAATTTTATGATTTCAGTCAATTATAGTAGATGTGCTTTTTGATTGCAATTTAATGAAGAAAAAAAACTGATTCCAAAAAAAAACGGAAGTTTCAATGGAATTTAAGAGTACAATTTTCTCCAGTGTAAGGGGTCCCTGGCCCCAAAATGTTTGAGAAGCCCTGTACTAATAAACAACAAATATGCTAGTAATATGCATGCTTTTGCCAAAGTGTTCTGGGTGCTTGTTAAGTGAGGGTAATTTTAAGAAAGGAAAATTGTACAGTCCTAATAAACAACAAAACTGACATAGACCTTCAAAGCTTCTCTGGGGTCGTTGTGCCGTAAACAAGTGAAAAATCGAAGCTCGATGTCCCAAACGCATCACTGAGCTCAGAACATCTACAGATGAGCTCAAGAGGAACAGAGATATTTCCCAAAACAACAGACTCCATGAATCGGTTACGAAAGCTTTGATGCGTGTGTAATGTTGGAGTTCATATATGAGAATACAGAGCTCAGGTAGTGGGATTGGGATTCAGTTACGCTGTTTTGGGATTTTTATATCCCTTGTCATGTCAAGAGAACATCTCTGAGAGAATCTACACCTGTAATGTCATCTTCAGGAAAGAAAAAAAATAAGACTTTGGTGGTTCAATAATTGTAAATGAAGAAATGCTGCCTGATTTCAGTGAGTCCCGGGCCTCAGATTGACATCTATACAGAATGGCCACATCAGACAAATTCAGCTGGAAAAAGCAAATGGAAAGGAGTCTGTTATATTGAAGAGACGAAACAATTAATCTCCATCAAGACAAGACAGAAACACCTTATTCAAAATCCAGATGCGCATCTAAAGGGATTCTTACACACTGGTAAGCCAGTATAATGGAGTTACGATCCTGATTTCTGACATCAGATTTCAGCATTAAGATTGATGCAACAAGACTTTGCCAATGTTTTTTTTTTTAATATGACCTTTTTAAAGACTTTATCAATTACTTTACAATACAGCATAAAACTTGATCGTGAACTTTACAAGGGTCATTCCTACAAAGCAGTACAGTTGTATATCCACAAAATTTGTTTTAAAATATTCAGTGATATTAAACACTTATATTAAACTAATATTAAACTCTTCAAATCATACAGTTTTTTTTAATCTCTCAATAAAATAAAATAAATTTTAAACTGTCGTACTGTTTATTTTTTCTTTAACAAAAAGTTGTATATATATATAATAAAAATAGTAAAAAAAAAAAAAAGGTATGTATATATATATAGTAGTTTTAAATGGTGATTAATTTGTGTCCTCAATATTAATTTCCATCCATTTTTTATTCTGCTTTTTGTAAAAATCCCTAACAAAAAGAAAAAAAAGCCAATATTAAAAAAAGCCAAAACCAATTAATAAATATTATAATAGTATATACATAACCTGGTTGTTTTAGGCCGTTTTTTTTTTAGATTATACTAGTTTTTTCTTTTATTAAAATATCTAAATTAATAAAAAATAAATAAACTATTTCACTTCTTAAGTGTTTTCTTTCTCTAAGAATATATTTTTTTTAAATTGCATTTTTTTAATGTGCTCTGAATAGCCATCCTGTTTTATACAGTTTTTTTTAAATCCCTTATGCTTGTTTAAAAATGTATGAAATAATCAAGTTAGAATTATTAAGTTAAAATGTCTGAGCGTAATCAGAGCAGACTTCCAAAAACGTTACGGCACAAGCATAACCAGTTATTAAAAGCTGCAGACTTCAACATGTTCATCAGTTCAGGAATGAATGACCCACAAACTGAATTCAGACCAACTCTGAGAGAGAACATCTTGATCAGAGCGACTTGTTTTAAAGCTTTAGGCAAGAAATCTGCTCTACGCAAGTAAGCCAAAATGCAGACGTGAATGTTTGAAAGTGGATGGTCCTGTTGCACACAATTGACTGCATGAAACCAAACCAAACTTAATGGACCTATGGGTTATAAACATGGAGGCAAGACAAAATATGCTCTAAACCCTGTTTAGCGGTAAAACCAGACCTGAGGCAGAGCCCGTGTGTGAGATAAGAGTCCATGTTCAGCTCCTGTGACAGATCAGGTGAAACATCCTCTCAACTTTCTGTTTCATGATAATTTCTCTGCTACGGCCTCGGCTTCGGCTCTAGGAACAAAAGGCCGTTCGTCATCGGAAAAGCACTGTAGGCTTTCTTCAGCTGGAATGAGAAAATCAGACCTACACGCAGTTTCATTACATCAGATACATGAGAAATTATGATGAAATTATGGCTGTAGGCAGTGTTGGGGAAAGTTACTTTTAAAAGTAATGCATTACGATATTGGGTTACTCCATAAAAAAGTAACTAATTGCGATACTTAGTTACTTTTTATGGAATTTTGCGTTACTTTTTAAATCTGGACAGGGCTTGCTTGTTTGTTTTTCAAATAAAAAAGTTCTATTTTTGGCAAATATAAAAGCCTTTTCACACCAAAAGTGAAATGAATAAGCCTCAGGCTGAAGGGAAAGTAAATTTACGTCCGTACAGTAGAAGACATTTCACACTGAGGATGTGTCCCAGTGCATTCATGAGATGTTTCTTGTATAGTACCTAAAGAAATTTCTGGACTACGGAATGTTATTCAAGTTCAAATCACGCTCACACATGAAGAAGCAAGAAAGATGAAAATTTAAATGGATTGCTATTACAAAAGTAATCTGATTACGTAACTCACGTTACTTGTAATGCGTTATACCCCCAACACTTTCTGTAGGAAACACAAGGACTATTAACCGAACTCTGGTTTGCTTTGAAACCTTGTTTGACAAACCCAGTGAACAACTAAATAACCCTGCTGAAGAAAACCGATTAAACCGGCCTCAGGCAGCGTGCTGGTTTCCACTGGTCAGGATTGATGGTTTCAGATTGGTTATGAGTGCTTGTTAGTTTCAGCATCTCAGTCCTTGAGCTAAACTGCAGAACTGGACGGTGCTTTTTCGATTTGGCAAGCTCTAATCTGACTGGCTTTACTCAACTTCTGGCAGGTTCTGTCTGGTACGAGGTTGATACAATGAGGAAAAACAAATGAGACACAAAGAGAGGAGAGGGTTGGTTAATGCAGGAAAGGACGTGTGTCCTCAAAGTCAAACAGGAAACAAACAGGAAACTCTCAAGCTATTATGGGATGTTTGGAAAGGATCCTACTAGGCAATTTGCATTGTGCAACTTGTGATGAAGTATCTGCCGTAGCATTTTGCACATTTTGTGATAAAGTGCAGAGAAAAAACAGACTGATATGTCCACTCTGTTTGGTGCTAATGGAACACACTCGATCTTTCACTAAACTACCAACACTGGAACAAGATCTATCGGTTAGACAGCTGGTTAGTTGCTTCCCCAAAGCATTTCAGTCAGGCTACTTGTGGTTATTCCAAACAATATGAAAAAAGCTAATAAAAAGTTAAACTTGCAGTCGTTTATGTCGTATAAAGTTGCATTTGAATGGCAGATGGTGCTAGAAACGGCTCGGTTGCTAAAAACACATTTGTCACCACAGATCCAGAACTAATATTTCTTGAAGGTTTGATTTATTGAATTTGGCACATGGATATACACTGACACATTTGTGAGAGGTGCAACACATTTAAAGTTGGCAGTGAACAATGCTGAAGCTTGGAAGCCTGTTTCTGCCACGGGATTTAAAAAAAAAAGTTAGTTGTGACTTTTTATCTCACAATTTGGACTTTTTAAGGAGTTTTTTTCTTGCAATTCTGAAAAAAAAAAAAAAACTGCTATAAAAAAAACTGCAAGATATAAACTCACCATTATCTTTTTAATATTTTTTTTATTCTGTGGTGGGAACAAAAAAGTCAGAATTCCAAGATAAACTCAGAATTATGAGAAAAAGTGAGAATTGTGAGATTTAAACTCAGAATTCCGAGGAATAAAATCATAATTGTGAGACATAAATGCAGAGTTGCAAGAATTAAGTTGGAATTGTGAGATATAAACACAGAACTACAAGGGAAAAAAAAAATTCTGAATTGCGAGTTTGTTTCTTAATATATATATATATATATATATTTTTTTTTTTTCCATGCCAGAAACGGGCTGTCATAGCTGAACATTTCAGTACTTTCTTTAAAAAAAAAAACCTTAACACATACAAACAAATATAGACCATCTGTTAATATAAAGATCTCCTGTTACAGCTGTGCGTTTATTTACAACTGTAATATATACATAAACAGCCTTAACTGCTAGAATTTCTCAGTATATGTACATTAAAACACCTGAAAAGAGTCCGACCCAGACTAATGACCAGTAAAGACGTGACTGGCCATGTGAAAACATTCATTTATACGACAAATCTCATGCCACCAAAGTGAGGCTAATATTTCATAAAGCAGAGCGTTTCCTATGTTTTATATAGTGCAACATTCATTAATTGTCTGGAAACTGATATATTTTGTTTGCAGCGACCAGCCCTGTGTGAAATCCACACGCTCGCTCTCGGTTTTGTCCCTGGCTGCAGGTGTCTGGTTTACTTTGGCACGAGGGTCTCTTAAGTAGACGCTTATCGCAGGAAATGCCTCGCTGGACTCATTGTGCCAGTGTCCCTAAAGAGATTTACTGCGGTCTCCATGTTCCCACTGTTTCCTTAACGGACAATTGATCTATATGAGCAATACGGGACGAGAGGTTGAGAAGCATGACGAGCAGCCGCGTGAATATATTCGCAATATAATTATGTTTCTACATGATACAATTTCCAGGACTTTTTTTTTTTCTTTTTAAAAAGTGCACTACAGGTCAAAAGTTTGGAAGATTTTTTTTAAAGTTTTCTGAAAGAAGTCTCTTCTGCTCACCAAGGCTGCATTTATTTGGTCAGAAATACAGTAAAATTATGAAATATTATTCTAATTTAAAACAGCTGTTTTCTATGTGAATATATATTAAACTGTAATTTATTTCTGTGATGCAAAGCTGAATTTTCAGCATCATTACTCCAGTCTTCAGTTTCTGATTTTCTGACATTTCTGATTATTATATGATGAAAACTTATTTTGTGAAAACCTTCTTTACTGTCACTTTTGATGAATTTAATTCATCCTTGCTAAATAAAAGTATTAATTTTGGCTAAAAATGGCAGTGTATCACACTTTCCACAAAACTATTCAGCAGCACAACTGTTTTCAACATTGATAATAATCAGAAATGTTTCTTGAGCAGCAAATCAGCATATTAGAATGATTTCTGAAGATCATGTGACACTGAAGACTGGAGTAATGATGCTGAAAATACAGCTGCGCATCACAGAAACAAATGATACTTTACAATATAATCGAGTTATTTTTAATTGTAATAATAATTCACCATTTGTCCTGCATTTTTGATCAAATAAATGCAGCCTTGATGAGCAGAAGAGACTTCTTAATTACGAACTTTTGACCAGTACTATATATATATATATATATATATGTCCTTATTACTTTTATTAAGAAAATGCATTCTTCAGTGAGAAGATCAAATGGAGACTTTAGCAAAAAAGACCTCCAAAGTTTCAAAAAAAAATCTGAACAATGTCTGAAAGTGTGCTCGGAGATCTCCATCTGAACTCCATCACTCCTCATCAAACGATCTGAGCTGCTTTGCACATTCATTTCACAGCTCTAGACTCTTCCTGGGTGACTACAAGTGACTCATTTGAGTCCGTTTTTAGTTTTAAGACGCTTAAATGAACCAGAATGAACTCTCCTGAGCTGTAATCGTGTGTGTTATCGCATCTGGAACTCGAGCAGCATCCAGGACTGTGAGTCTATAACCCCGCTGTGAGAGTCTCACCAAAGTGCGGATCAATAAAGTCACATTCCCAGTGTGTGCGTCACGTCTCGGCCGGAGCCGACCCGCTGCATTTGGGCGAGTGATCGAACTCTTTCCAGGTGCCCGAGCTACACGTGGGGCTGCGGTTGGTGATTTTGGTGAGCAGCGTGATTCTCCGTATGCTGCTGTCCGAATCCTCCTTCCGGAAGCTCTGCCGGATCTTGTGGCAGCAGGGGAAGCAGTGGGCGAAATCCTGCAGGAGGTGTCCGCTGAAAACCATGTAGATCCACGGGTTACAGCAGCTGTTCAGACTGGCCAGCAGCGCAGACAGTAAGCAAAAACATTGTCAAAATTTCACAACACGCGTCTTAGAATCAACAGTCACTGTATCGGCTAATCAGCATCCAGATACAGAACAATATGTTTTATAAAAACAATGGTGTCTTTTTTCAGCAAAAAGAGGACAATAGATATCCATATTTATTTATACAGATACAATTATCAATAAAAATTACAGATTAAATTTAAAAAAAAAAGATTTTTCAAATTTATTTGGGTTTTCATTCATTCTGAACAAGGTGTTAAGCCTTCTGTGTTGCCAGATATTAGCGTAAAATAATATATGACTAAACTAATAATCCATTTGTTTTGATTAAAGTAATTTGTCTTGTAACCATGTGAAAATGAGGTGAAATTGGGTTAACTAAACATCCCATAAGCTCGTGTGGAATTTTAATGGAAGATTTTCACATCCTAAATCTGCAGCTGTTCTGTTTAGACACACTATTCTGGTCTCATGACTTCATTTCTCAAATGATCTTTATATCAGAGAGACTATATTTAACACGTTAGCACTTCTGCAGCCATTTGTTGCGTTTTAAATTTAAACAAAGCTGCTGTGCTTTTGAAAGCGTCCAATAAACATCCTGAGCATGCTGGTATCATATAAACCCATTTCATTACACATACAATACAATAAAGTATTTGCACATTTAATAAACAATTCAGTATAAAAATCAATGTATAGGGGACAATTGATATTTTAGATGTTGTTACCACATTGATGCCCCATGATTACAATCGGTTTTATATTTACATTTGATAAATAATTTGAATAATAAAAATTGACCAGATCAACCTGATTACAGAAATTACAGTATTTTTAGGGTCCGATCAGGTAGAAATAAGAAACCTGCGCATATTTTTACTTTGCACAGTGTGCAATCCGACGTTAATACATAAATGCAAATATGAAATATGAATGAAGTGCATGACATTTTAAATCTTAAATTGTACTACCTAACATATTTAATGATATTTATGTTGCTCGGCATATATTGAACACTTATTTACATATGCTTGAAATGGATTAATGTACCTTAATCTCTTAAGCATTACACAACATAATTTTTGTTAATGATATAATGAAATATTTAAATTAAATGGAAGTATTATGAAGCGCTACACAGCATATTTAATACAGCAAATATTAATATGCATGAAATATATGACAAAAGTACATTACATTTTCTTTGAATATGCATTAGACTGCTAATCATTATACAAACATAATTTATCTTAATGATAGCCTATAATTAAATGAAACTTGCTATAAAGTGTCCAAAGAGATTTATATATAAAATGCAGTGTGCACATTTAAAACACATTAAAAATATGAATATGTATGAAATATATGAAAATGTACATTTTTAGTGTACAATAATATGTTAAGCATTAAATATGATAATATAATGTTAGTTAACTATGCAATTACTACATCTTATTTAAATGATAAGGCTATTTCAAAAGTGTTACTATGTGCACATTTAATACCTGAATCATAATTTCATGGCATGCACGTGAATCTTTCCCTCATTTTCACTCACCATCCCAGCTGAAGTTCTTGTCCCACACCGACCACATCTGCACGGTGAAAAACGGCGCCCAGCAGATGATATACGCGAGAACAATGACGAAAGTCATCTTGACTGTGCGTAACTTCGCTCTGGAGATCGTGGTGACGCTGCTCACAGAGCTCTTCCCGATCAGCCCGTTCTTGTGCGCGCCATCCGCAGGCGTCTTCTTGGTCTTATATCTGATGTTCATCCTGATGCTGTGGCATATGAATCCGTAGCAGGTCATCCCTCCTTCCGGAAGCTCTGCCGGATCTTGTGGCAGCAGGGGAAGCAGTGAGCGAAATCCTGCAGGAGGTGTCCGCTGAAAACCATGTAGATCCACGGGTTACAGCAGCTGTTCAGACTGGCCAGCAGCGCAGACAGAGTGACGGCCGTGTTCTCCGAATCTAGACACACACACAGACACATCAGCAATAGCTGTAAATGCTTGAAATAAAGAAACGGTCCAATAAATAATTATTTCTCCAAGTAACACAGTTCTATGTCTCACCGTTGGCTGTTTACGGTTGCTAAGCAACATAGGAACAATGATTAACATGGAATGCAACATTTTATCAACAGCTTAGAACGTCCGTCATCCAATCAGAATCTACAGTCACTGTACCGGCCAATCAGCATCCAGGATCGGAACTAAACGTTTATAACTTATAAACTATAAAACAAGATACAGTGTAACTATAAAAAGATGTTTATAAAAGGAATGATATTATAAGGTATCTTTTTTTTTTTTTTCATCAAAAACAAGATCTCCAGACGTATTTATACCGGTAAATGTATCAACATATATATATATTTAAAAAAAAAAAAGTATAAAAGATTTATTTATAATTTTTTTTTTTTTACTTAGTTGGGCTTTAGTAATCTTTAACCAGGTGTTACTATGTTGCCAGATATTAGTAAAAATAAATATGCTATATTATTTATTATTTATATATAATAAACAAATAATTTTTATTATGCAAGCAAGCAACATAGCAATAGTAGTTAATATACTGTATAATGTATAATGTAACATTTTATCAACAGCTTAGAACATGCATCATCAAATCAGAATCTAGAGTCACTATATCAGCCAATCAGCATCCAGGACCAAAACTATGTGTTTTATAAAAAATTATTATATTACATGGTGTCTTTTGTTTTTCTCAGCAAAAAGAGGCAAATATTTATTTATACAGGTAAAATTATCAATAAAAAATTAAATATATATATATTTTTTTATTTGGGTTATTTCAGTCATTCTAAAGAAGGCGATAAGTCTAATGTGTTGCCAGATATTAGTGTAAAATAATTAATAATTCATTTGTTTTGATTAAAGTAATTTGTCTTGAAACTACTATGTGAAAATGGGGTGAATTGGTTTAACTAAACATCCCATAAGCTCCTGTGGAATTTTAATGGCAGATTTACACATCATAAATCAGCAGCTGTTCACTTTAGACACACTATTCTAGTCTCATGACTTCATTTCTCAAACCATCTTTATAAGCATATCAGAGAGACGATATTTAACACGTTAGCACTTCTTTCCATTAGCAGCCAGTTACTGCATTTTAAATGTAAGCTTCATTAAAGCTGCTGTCCTATAAACATCCTGAACATAATATGATCACCGGGATGAGGAAAATCCCCGCTGTGATCCAGGTGATGTAGGCGCGGAGTCCCCAGGGCTGGATGAAGTGACCCCAGCAGTCGTACACCTCAGAGCCGTTCTGGATCTCACTGAGGGAGAAGATGAAGTACTGAGGGGTGCTGAGGAGCAAACTGCTGACCCACGTGCCTGCGATCATGATGTGGGACCTCCGGGTGGACTGCTGGAGGGTCTTGAGAGGGTGGCAGATGGCGATATAGCGATCTAGAGTCATCATAACCATCATGTAAGTGGACGCGAACATGCCCATCACCTGCAGGTGCTTGACGATCCTGCACAGAAAGTCCGGTCCGTAGAAACGGAAGGTTATTTTCCAGCACAGCTGTGGAAGGACTTGGAAAAACGCGACCACTAGGTCAGCCAGGCTCAGGTGTTTGATGAACAGATGCATGCGGGAGGTTTTCTTCTTGGTGTTGTGAACGGCCACCAGGACGCTGCAGTTCCCGATCACGGCGACCGCGAAGGTGACGCTGAGGACCGCGATCTCGATTTTCGCGACTTCTTCGTCGCGTCCGAACGGGTCAGTGGAGTTGACCGGGTGCGACGTGTTGCCCAGGTGTCCCATTGCAAGATTCGTCGAGAATAACAGCAGTCCAACGCGTTGAGATGCGCGCGAACGACGTGCGTAAAAGGAGACGCCGGTGTCCCGTTGCGCGCTGCTCCGCTATAACTGGAGATGCTGAAACCTAGTAGTTAACTATCTGTGTTAGTAACCAAAAGGTTGGAGATTTAAATCCCACAAGGGTTGAATCATAAACTATCTCCATTTTGCCCTTGACCCAGACTTATCCAAGGAGACCGTTAGAGTTACTTCGGCCCTAAAGCGTCTCCAAACAAGTAATCGTCAATTTCTAATTATCAAGATCTAATGCCTGTGCAACCTAGATCTCCAAATGTCTCTCCTCGACTGTCTGTGGCTCTGCTCGAAGCCTTTTAAACCCGCCTCAGATTTTCAGCCAAACCCAGTCCTATAGTTTAGAGTACAGACAAACCCTAAGCCCACCCACCGGACCCTAGAGTAAACACCCCTCCTAAAGTCAGCTTTTTGTGAAGATCAGCGTTGACACATTCCCATAGAGTACACTCTAAAAAATGCTGGGTTAAATATAACCCAGCGCTGGGTTAAAACAACCCAATAGCTGGGTTTGTCCCTTTTTAACCCAGCGCTGGCCAGCAGTTATATATAACCCAGCATTTTTTAGAGTGTACAGAACCATAAATATTTTCACACTGTAACTCCTGTTGGGAACATGATCGGCTCATCTTTTTATTTTTTAAACAAATTAAAATTTATTAAAAAGTATATAGAAATAAATAGCTTTAATGGCAAGTATTATGAACATAATTTCCATGACAATTAAGCACATTTTCTTTCAATTTCCCATTATTGTGAAAGACCACAAAAACACAATAAATAAATAAAAAAGATAAATTATTTGAATACATACATACAATATATTGCAAAAATAATTAAAACTTATATGCATATTTTAAATTGTGTCAAAAACATGTCTGGGTCACTTTTCACTCTAAAATACAAAAAAATTATTAAAATTAAATGAATTAATTATTGACGTCATTTTCGTGACAATTCTCACCACTGTGAAAAACTGTTAAGTAGCCCACTGTTATCTAAAAAGCAATGATATATTATTTACATGCAATATATTACAAAATAATATATTATTTTAATTGTGTCAAGACAAAAAACTTCTAAGTAGCCCATTGTTATGTTAAAAACAATGAAGTATTATTTCAAATTTTATTATTATTCTAATACAAACCATATATTACATAATAATTTTGAAATATGTTAGTTAAATTACAGCTGAAAATAAGCTGTAAACACAGTAAAACTAGTTTCCCACATTTTTGAACTTTTAAGACCTTTCCAGTCTTTTACGTTGACTAAGCACTTTAAAAAAATTCAGTTTCCTTCAAATAAAGAATGATTCATTAATGAATTATTCGGACCAATTTGTGAATCATTTGGACAATGCATTTAAAATAACCAGCTCAAAAGAATGATTTGCTCAAGCCACACATCGTAATGACCTGTGAGGACGTTTTACTGAACAAAAGAGCAATATTAAGCCAATTACATATTTTTGAGCTGAACATAACAAAAGAAATTGTGGGAATCCTGTATTAAATATTGTTGGAAAGAGCCGTCGCTGTCTCAGACGAAGACAAAACAAAATGTTCAAGGAGTGAAAACAGGATTTCTGATCAGTAAATCAATCACGCGCACTTGTGCACATGAAGCACATTTCAATATCTGACAAAGGGATCTAACAAGAAAAGCTTCTAAGAACTTATAAACTAAGGCCGATTTGTTATTAGTGTCCTAAAACTCCACATTCTCTCCAGTTTGTTACGGTGACCTGAATGTCACGTTTATTTATACGCAACTGTTCAACTTTATCAAGACGATGTGAAATAAAGCTTTAATCAGTGAAATGTTCATTCATCTGAACTAAGACTAAATGAAAAAGCATTCAAAATAAAACAAGTAAGGTTGCATGTGACTGGTTTGCTTGCACAAAAGTTCGATATAGCTAAATTGCATGAATAGATTTGAGATTTGTTTATTGTCAGTAGAAATGTGAGCGGTAATTGTCTGTGCTAAATGCGTCACTGTGTAATGCACAAGTTTGTATGCTGGCGGGCAAATGATTCCTCTGAGCTGCATTTACTTTATGGATCATTTGGTGACTCTCACTGTCTCACTTTATTCGGCTAATGGCACTGGATGGGCAGCAGTTCTGCAAATCTGTGCTTCTCAGCTGGTTTTGCTTCAGAACAGATTTCACTTTGGACAAGTGACCCAACACAGTCCCAGAATTTAAAAAAGTCCTTAAAAATTAACATGATTTACTGGATGCATGATCTTTGATATTAAAGTAATGGTTCACAAATTCGCTGAAAATGTGTTCATCCTCAGGCCATCCGAGATTAGGATGAGTTTGTTTCTTCATCAGATTTGGAGAAATGTAGCACTGCGTCACTTGCTCACCACTGGATGTGAATGGGTGCCGTCAGAATGAGAGTCCAAACAGCTGATAAAAACATCACAATAATCCACAAGTAATCCACAGCACTCCAGTCCATCAGTTAACATCTGGAGAAGACAACTCAGCAATGGATGCTCTGCAGTGAATGGGTGCCGTCAGAATGAGAGTCCAAACAGCTGATAAAAACATCACAATAATCCACAAGTAATCCACAGCACTCCAGTCCATCAGTTAACATCTGGAGAAGACAAAAGCTGCGTGTTTGTAGCAAACAAATCCATCACTTTTAACTTTAAAACTTCGTTTCTGGACAAAATATGAATCAATAATCCATAATAAAGCTTCCTCCAGTGAAAAAGTACATCTCCTGTTGTCTCTCACATCAAAATCCAGCCACATATTTGTTTAGAGCTGTTTTAGGCTGTTTAAACGGTGTTTGATTATTGGATTATGGACTCGTATTTTAGCTGAAAGCAACAGTTTGAAGTTAAAACATCTAAATGATGGATTTGTTTCTTACAAACACGCAGCTGTTGTCTTCACAAGGCATTAACTGATGGACTGGAGCGGTGTGGATTACTTGTGGATTATTGTGATGTTTTTATCAGCTGTTTGGACTCTCATTCTGACGGCACCCATTCACATCCATTGGTGAGCAAATGATGCACTGCTACATTTCTCCAAATCTGATGAAGAAACAAACTCATCTACATCTTGGATGATCTGAGGGTGTTTGTTACACAGTATTATTTGCATTTAATGTTTTTACCTGCTGTCCATGAGCCACTTCTGAAGATCTCAGCAGCTGAAGCATTTAAAAACCTTTCCTGGCAGTCCTTGTTAAATATACAACTAGACACTGGCCATTAAAATGTGTAAGTATCATTCATACATGATTGAGATTCAATACTGGTATCTATTAATACTGCAGTAATGGAACTGAATGTCTAACGTCATTGTTCTTTCTTTTTTCCGTGAGTCTGTGTAAGGTTTGTAACCCATTAATCCCCTTCTACCTCTTCACTCGTCTTTTTTTTTTAGAGGTAAAGAGGGATACGCATATAAAAGCCTATTAATACCCGTCCCATCCTGTGTGCCAGTCTTCTTCAAATATTTGCCTCACTTTGTCTGTTTTTGCTTCTTTGCAGTTTGGGTGCATTATACTCACCGTCTCTCTGTCAGCCGAAATCTCCCTCGCTCTGTCCATTTAACCCTTTGATGCAGTAATATCACTAAGAAGCAAATCAATAAGAAAAATTATTACAGAAATAGTTCACCCCAAAAATATGAATTGTCATTAATTACTTGCCTTCATGTCGGAAATGTGGATCTTCACAGAAATATTCAATTCAGAGGGATCACATCTGATCTGAAAACTTTCAAGTAGACTATTGCAATGTAAAAAAGAACAATGATTTATTATTTAAATAATACATTAAATATATTACAAAAATAATTGTTTAATATTTTTTTATTTAAATAATAATTATTTAAATATTACATCTTAAAAACTCTAGCAACCATCTAGAAAATATAATTCAATTTATTTATGCAAAATATAATTAATAATTTCTTCTTAAATGACACGTTGTTATGAGATTTGCCCTCCAATAAATATCAAACTTAAAGAAAAAAGGCCGAAAAACCCAAGAAACACCCAGAACACTCTAGCAACCACCTGGCAACACCCTTGCAACTACCAGAACAAGCCAGCAACAGCATAGCAACGCCCTAGGAAACCACCTAGCAACTCCCTAGCAATCATTAAAAACACCCCAGAAATGGCATGGCAACACACTAGGAATCCACCTAGTAAAGCCCTAGCAACCACTTAAAACACCCCAGCAATGGCCTAGCAACGCCCCAGGAAACTACCTAGCAACCATCTAAAAAAAACATCAACAGCATAGCAACACCTAGCAAACATCTAAAACACCCTAGCAACAGCATAACAAAGCCTTTGGAAACTACCTAGCAACGCCCTAGCAAACATCTAAAACACCCCAGCAATGCCCAGGACCACCTAGCAATTCTCTAGCAACCATTTAAAACACCCCAGCAATGGCATAGCAATGCCCAGGAAACAACCTAGCAATGCCCTAGCAACCATCTAAAACATCCTAGCAACAGCTTTGCAATGCCCTATAAAAAGCAACTAGCATCGCCCTAGCAACCACCTAAAACACTCCAGCAACAGCATTGCAATTGCACCTAGCAATGCACTAGCAACCATCTAAAACACCCTAGCAATGGCATAGCAACACCCCAAGAAACATTTTAAAAACTCTAGCAACCACCTAAAAAATATAATTCAGTTAATTTCTTCAAAATACTACTTATCATTTCCCCTGAAATGACATTTTCTTGTGAAATTCGCCCTCTAATAAATATCAAACTCAAAAAACAAGGACAATGTAATATATTGTTATTAAGAGATACGCGTCATGGTAACGCGTTGCTACGACATCTCTGACGACTGGGAAGCGCGACTGTCCCACTGACATCAAACCGCATGCATTATCTGTGTGCTTCCAGCGGTGATGCTGAGAACTCATGCTGATCTCTGTGACCAAGACTATAAATCACGACCCACACATCACAGTCTATGAAAAGAGTCCAAAACTTCCCATCAGAACAGAGACACGAAACATAGACTCTCTATTCCCAGAAAGAGAGCATCCTGCGGTTCCAGTCTGGACAATGGGAAGTGTGTGTGTGAGTTTATTCTCAAGACAGAGCCGAAGATATCAGTTCCTTATGTTTGACTGCAGGACAAATCCATATGAGTGCAAGCAGTTCATGAGATTATTTAAAATTATATTAAAGATGTTTGCTAAGTCAAGAATCACTATTACTATTACTCATACTGAGGTTTCTGTATGAAACGTCAGTATGTATATCGTCCTGCAGCGTTTGTGCTCCAGACATGAATGATTCCTCATATCATGTGTCTTGTTATGGAGAGTGTGCTGTTCATTTATTAAGTGATCAAATACACCATTTTCACCTGCTGCATCATAAAACAGGAGACAAATTCACACAGATTTTCACCTAGCAATGCCCCAGGAAACCACCTTCCCTAGCAACTATCGAGAACACACTAATAACTGCATAGCAACACCCCATAAAACACCCAGAGCACTCTAGCAACCACGTAATGCCCTTGCAACTACCAGAACACCCTAGCAACAGCACAGCAATGCCCCAAGACACACTGAGAGCATTCTAGCAACCTCCTAGCAACACCCTAGCAACTACCAACACACTCTAGCAAACACATAGCAACGCCACAGTAAACCACCTATCAACCATCTAAAACCACCTAGCAACTGCATAGCAACATTTTGACCAGTCTAGCAACTATCTAGAACACCCTAGCAACAGCATAGCAACACCCTAGGAAACCCCCTAGTAATGCCCTAGCAACTGCATAGCAATGCCCCAAGAAACACCTTTGAACACTCTAGCAACCACTTAGCAACAGCCTTGCAACTACACCATAGCAATAACATAGCAACGCCCCAGGAAACCACCTAGCAATGCCTTAGCAACCATCTAGAATGCCCTAGCAACTGCATAGAAATGCCCCAAGACACACTCAGAGCAGTCTAGCAACCTCCTACCAATGCCCTTGCAACTATCAACACACCCTAGCAACCATATAGCAACGCCCCTAACAACACCGTATGGTTTTTCTTTAATTTTCTCAATTATACTCTTCTATAAAAAGTTTTATTCTGCAGCATACAGTTTGTGTTTAGCTTCAATACAGCTCAAAACTAAATAAAACATGCTGCGTGACGCTAAAGAATCACTGCAAGATGTTTGGCACGCAGACGCAAATGATTTCTACATTTCTAAAATAAACAACTACATCAAGTAAATACATATAATGATCTTATCGCTAGTGGCTAATGTTTGGCCCTGCGTGTGCCAGTGCTGGGACGTGTGTCTAGCCTGTCGAATCGCACTATAGAGGCTAAACCCATAATGTTTTACTTACACAATGAGAAACACAGAGAAAAATATTGTTTGTGCAATACAATGTTCCAGAATTCGACATGGCTATTTGTCACAAACCACTTACATTAACTAAGGAAGCTGTTGTACTGCATGTCTTACTGCCCCATGTGACATGAACAAATTCACATCTCTGACTTCTGTCTTTGATTTCGGAGTATAGTTTGAGACAAGAGCACTCTAGCAACCATTTTAAACAACCTAGCAACTGCATAGCAACGCCCCAAGAAAAACCCAGAACACTCTAGCAACCATCTAGAACACTCTAGCACAAGGGTGTCCACACACTGTCCTGCAGAGTTTAGCTCCAACCCTAATTTAACATACCTGAACCAGCTAATCAAGCTCTTACTTGGAATACTAGAAACTTCCAGTCTGGTGTGTTGAGGCAAGTTGGAGCTAAACTCTACAGGACACTGGCCCTCCAGGACCGAGTTTGGACACCCCTGCCCTGCATAGCAACACCCCAGGAAACACCCGGAATACTCGCACAACCACCTAGGAATGCCACAGCAACCATCTAGACCACCCTAGCAACTGCATATCAACGCCCGAAGATAAACCTCCAAATAGGAATGCCATAGCAACTATTTACAACACCCTAGTAATTGCATAGCATGAAAAGCACAGAAGCATAGCAACGCCCCAAGAAAAGCACAGAATACTCTAGCAACCCCCTAGCAACTGCATAGCAATGCCCAAAGAAAACCACAGAACACTCTAGCAACCACCTAGCAACACCATAGCAACTGCCTAGCAATGCCCCAAGAAAAGCACAGAACACTCTAGCAACACCCTAGCAACTGCATAGCAACGCCTCAAGAAAAGCACAGAACACTCTAGCAACCTCCTAGCAACTGCATAGCAACGCCCAAAGAAAACCACAGAACACTCTAGCAACACCGTATAGCAACTACATAGCAACACCCCAAGAAACACCCGGAATACTTGCACAACCCCCAAGGAATGCCACAGCAACAGTCTAGACCACCCTAGCAACTGCAACACCCCAAGATAAACCTCCAAATAGGAATGCCACAGCAACTATTTACAACACCCTAGTAATTGCATAGCATGAAAAGCACAGAAGCATAGCAACGCCCCAAGAAAAGCACAGAACACTCTACCAACCTCCTAGCAACTGCATAGCAACGCTCAAAGAAAAGCACAGAACACTCTAGCAACCACCTAGCAACACCCTAGCAACTGCATAGCAATGCCCCAAGAAAAGCACAGAACACTCTAGCAACCTCCTAGCAACACCATAGCAACTGCATAGCAATGCCTCAAGAAAAGCACAGAAAACAGATCAATGTTTTGAAAGTAACACAGAGTCACTAGGTTTATAGTTCTCAGGGGAATCAACCTACCAATGTTGACTAGTTGACTCTCAAACTAGTATAGGACAGTTTTTTAACCTTGTCCACATACTTTTGGGCCTACTATTTGCAGTAGTATTTCATTTTATTATGTACACGTTTTGGGTTACAAAAAACTAAAAGCCCACATATATTTTCCACTGAGATCTTCCCAAAACGTTGACATTAACATCAATGCTTCTTTGAAACTGATATATTGACATGGCATTCATCAGTTTTTTTAACTCAGCAAATGTACTGTATCATGAGATTGTTTTCCCACTGAAGTTCAGACCAAAGGAATCTCTAATGGACTTGCATGATTTTACGACTGATCATGTGGGATCACAAAAATTCGCAACCACATAGCAACGCCCCAAGAAACAGGTGAGCAAATCACGATCTCTGACGTTTGACTTTGGTATGGGAGCACAGTTTGAGACACTGTTGATCTCTTCTGAAGCTTTAGAGGAGACACATGTGAGATGACTGTAGTCTTTTTCTCGGGAGAAACATCTAGAGACATTACATTTAACAGGACAAATCTGTTTTGGTTTAATTGATTGACACTGTAAAGAGATCTTATTTGTCATTTCTCTTTCCTGTGGGAATGTGTGTTGGAAAAAGCAAAACTCTCAGGAATCTTCCACCGAAGGGAAGATCAGTAACGCAAAGAAACGCTGCAGACCATCAGGCCACCGCGTCTGTTTCTGCTAAATTCAGGAGTTGGCAGCTGAAAACTTGCTTTTCTGCTGTCAAGATCCAGACAGTCTAATAAAAAATTAATCACAAAAATCCAGATCCAGATGGTGTAATGTTTACCTCGGACAGGGATCGATTATCATATTACGGTGAGAACTGACTCGTGTACGTCTCGAGAAAGATTGTGAATCTCTAAACATCTAACCACTTTATTGTGAAACATTAATGACCTGCTTTCATACAAAATGTCTTTTTTATATTAGTCTGATGCTGGGGTACATTAAAAAAAAACAAAAAAAAACATCACAGTTATTACCATAAATGAGGAGAGGTGCTAAAAACAATAACTAAACAAACAAATAAATAAGTAAACAAAGAAAGAAAGAACTATTTAAAGTCAGTGTCAAGCAACATTAAATAAACTTTCTTATCTGAATGGAGATTTCAAAGAGAAAAAATAAATTAATTAATATTCGCAAAACACATTCCCATCTGGATGGTATAAGATTTCTTAGAGTACATCCAAGTTCAAACTTTTTTATTAATGAGGAAATAAAGTACTTCCATTAATCACTGCAAATGGCATAAGTGAATTAGAAATGAAGGTAGAAGAACAATACGAATACTAAATATAAATTCTGAAATGTTATGCGAGAATTAACAACGTGCTTTTCATACAAAGTATGTTTCATATGGGATTCATTTTTTAAGAAACATCAGAGTTACAATTATTACCATAAATAAGGAGAGGCGCTAAAAACAAAACAAAATAAATAAATAAATAAAATATCACAATCACAGACATTCTTATCTGAATGCAGATTTCTATGTAAAAAAAAAAAATGCAATAAATAAATAAATATTCGCAAATCACACACAATTCTGTTTATTCCACTTAAATTGTCATCTGACTAATCATATTCAATAAGACTTGACCACCACATAAATGATTACGGGTTTTGAGAGCAATGCACATAATGGGAGGCTTTTCCACAAACAAGATCCAAGTAAAACAGTCTTTAAAACCCCCCACCAGCTCTTGGACGGCTGTTTGAGAGAAGATGATTCACTCCGATGGAGAAGTGACTCCTGCATATGAAGTGTCATGTGAAAGTCGTCTCTGATTGGGACTCAGGGGGATCATGGGATACTGTGAGGGTCTCTCACTGGCATTCTGCATTATATCTGCTTCAAACTGACCTTTTGTACTGATCACGGACCCGTTTCTTGCAAACAATCAACATTCACAAGACCTCCACCAGTGCTGGGGAGGCTACCTAAAAACTAGCTGGCCAAACTACAAGCTAGTTGTCACTGAAAGTAGTTGAAATCCACTGAAGTGAAAAGTAGACTATCAGTAAAGACAAAAAGTACATAAAAACAATTCTGGCACGAAAACATCTCAATTGAAGTATATTCAACAGACACTTTTACACTAAACAGCACTAATACAACAAGAAAACACTGAATCAAATAAAACAATGAAAATCAGCACTAAGTACTGCTGTGAACACAATTTTTTTTAATATTTATGAAGTGTCATGTGAAAGTCGTCTCTGATTGGGACTCAGGGGGATCATGGGATACTGTGAGGGTCTCTCACTGGCATTCTGCATTATATCTGCTTCAAACTGACCTTTTGTACTGATCACGGACCCGTTTCTTGCAAACAATCAACATTCACAAGACCTCCACCAGTGCTGGGGAGGCTACCTAAAAACTAGCTGGCCAAACTACAAGCTAGTTGTCACTGAAAGTAGTTGAAATCCACTGAAGTGAAAAGTAGACTATCAGTAAAGACAAAAAGTACATAAAAACAATTCTGGCACGAAAACATCTCAATTGAAGTATATTCAACAGACACTTTTACACTAAACAGCACTAATACAACAAGAAAACACTGAATCAAATAAAACAATGAAAATCAGCACTAAGTACTGCTGTGAACACAATTTTTTTTAATATTTAATATATATATATATATATAATATATATATTGTGAAAAGCTTGGTTGAAAGAAATATATTTTTCCTTAGAATGTTTTTCCAAAATAAATGTTGTTTAACCATGAAAAAAGAATACTGAAATTCAAATGCAACCTTATTTAAGTTTCACAAAATACAAACAGTAATAATATATATATATATACTAAATTAATTCAATAAAATAACTTTAAATAACAAACCAACACACAAAAAATGAATCAACTTGTTGAAAAATTGGCTTGTTATTGGAATGGCTGATTTTAGTTAGTTACTTCCCAACACTGACCTCAGATCATTGTGAAATGATGGTTGTTGCCAATGCCCATTTGGAAGAAGTAGAGGGAAGGGGCAATGACTTGTCTTCTAACCCAAGGCCACCCTGATCTCTCTTGGGGTTCTCTCTGAACCATTGCAGTGAACTCGGACGGATGTCTGCTATTTTAGCTCTAAACTCGGCCATAATAGAAACCAGTTCTGTTGACATTTTGGCCCCCGTTAGGACATGCAGAAACATGCGTGCTCACACACAGCAGCAGCCATGCAGTACAAACATCTGGTTACGACCCATCGACAGCAGGCACACAACGTCATAAGATGTTGATATTTGGTTAAATTTAGGTTGCGACGTCGGGTGACCAAAATCCAATGTAAATTCAACGTCTAATTTCAATGTTAAATTGATGTCCAATTGCTGACGTTGATATTTTGTTGTTTTTAGGTTGTGTAACCAAAATCCAATGTTAAGTCAACGTCAATTAGACGTCAAATATTGACGTCAATCCGATTTTCATTTTCAACCATGAATCTCTAAACATCTAACCACTTTATTGTGAAACATTAATGACCTGCTTTCATACAAAATGTCTTTTTTATATTAGTCTGATGCTGGGGTACATTAAAAAAAAACAAAAAAAAACATCACAGTTATTACCATAAATGAGGAGAGGTGCTAAAAACAATAACTAAACAAACAAATAAATAAGTAAACAAAGAAAGAAAGAACTATTTAAAGTCAGTGTCAAGCAACATTAAATAAACTTTCTTATCTGAATGGAGATTTCAAAGAGAAAAAATAAATTAATTAATATTCGCAAAACACATTCCCATCTGGATGGTATAAGATTTCTTAGAGTACATCCAAGTTCAAACTTTTTTATTAATGAGGAAATAAAGTACTTCCATTAATCACTGCAAATGGCATAAGTGAATTAGAAATGAAGGTAGAAGAACAATACGAATACTAAATATAAATTCTGAAATGTTATGCGAGAATTAACAACGTGCTTTTCATACAAAGTATGTTTCATATGGGATTCATTTTTTAAGAAACATCAGAGTTACAATTATTACCATAAATAAGGAGAGGCGCTAAAAACAAAACAAAATAAATAAATAAATAAAATATCACAATCACAGACATTCTTATCTGAATGCAGATTTCTATGTAAAAAAAAAAAATGCAATAAATAAATAAATATTCGCAAATCACACACATTCCCATCTGGATGGTATAAGATTTCTTAGGGTTTAAACTTTTTTATTAATGAGGAAATTAACTACTTAAGCACTTCCATGAATCATGGCATAATTAATTTAGAATGGTGAAAACAAAGGGGAATTTCACATCTGTTGCCCTCTATTATGAACGCTGGTTTAATGACCTGCAAGTGTGTTTTAAAATAAAATCAGAAATCAAATGTGAGACTTATGAGACACATATTGACCCATAACAACGCTATTCAGAAATGGGTCAGTTATATAAGTTTTACCGGTATATATGTATTAAAATAGGCTTCTTTTGTGATAGACGCACAGCTTTGCAAACAAAGATACAGATTTGATTGACCTCTAACGGATATGGACCCTATATGACATGTACATGTATGCAATGCATTTGAACAGTTATGTAACTCTGTGACTGACGCCTGATATTAGAAAACAACAATTAAGTTCAAAGCATTTTTTTAGTGATAGATAAAGTTGCCCTGACTTGATGATAGTTTGGATGGTACCACGATTATTGAAGGATCAGATTGGATTTGATCACTTTCTATATGACATGTACATGTATGCAATGCATTTGAACAGTTATGTAACTCTGTGACTGACGCCTGATATTAGAAAACAACATGTGGAAATAATCCAGACGTACAGACATAAAACATTATGGGAATTAAGTTCAAAGCATTTTTTTAGTGATATATAAATTTGCCCTGACTTGATGATAGTTTGGATGGTACCACGATTATTGAAGGATCAGATTGGATTTGATCACTTATCATGTTCATATAGATATTATATATCAAGGTGGGACCCTTTGTGCAAGACATTTAAGTAGAAAATAGCTTTAATTTCTTCAGTTAAACTATTTCTGAACTAGTAGATATTTATTCTTGAAATATGACTATGGTAGTATACGGTATATTAAACGGAGACTTGCTTGAAATTCCCCAAAATATGAATTTAGCAGTAGTCACTGCTGGGTTGATTACTTACAAATTATAATCCATTACTGATTCCAGATTACATGACAACAATTGTGGTTAGTAATGTAATCCATTGCACATTTTAGGTAATATAATTTGACTACTTTTTGATTACTTTTAGATTACTTTTGACCTAATTAGTTTATTGCATTGATTTAAATTGTATATTTTTGTACCATATTGATATAAAATATAAAGAGTATTTTTTGGAATCTGATTACATAAACCAGATTACATGTAATCTGTTGCTACCCAGCACTGGCTGTCGTAATATTAAATGGAACGTGAAATGCAAACATTAGATTTTCATCTGCATTAATAAAGGTTCACAACATCTGTAGTGGAATCAAAAAGTATTTGGAAATACAAGTCATATTTAAAAGTGTCTGAATATCAAACGATCAAAGCAAGTGGTATTCTCAGAAACATTTTTGGACATGTTTGCAATGCCTTTGTTGCCTTCATTTGATGTCGAGGTGATTTTAGTGGATGCATGAAGTCATTTTGCATTCCATTCAACTTGGAACTAGTTCCAACTAGTTAGAATTTCCAGTGTTCTGCTTGGAAAAGAGCATAATGCCAGTTGACATTGGACGTGCAACCTGGAAATTGGTGTGGAAATCTAAAACTCTCATTTAGGTGAGTTTTGGGTGTATGATGTCATGTGGGTCAATGATAAATAATAATTTTTGAGCAAATTCATTTTTGTTTCTTTGTGTCATCTTTTGAGCGTCTGGCAACGGAATGGCTTTATGGATGGAAGTAGGCAATATCAATAAGGTATGCAATGACATTTAGACAGTTTTAAAGGTGAAGTTTGTAACGTCACCAAAACAAGAACTGTTGTCAAGCAGGTTTTCAAACACTCACCACGTCTGCTATTGGTCGGCACCACAGATGGCCCCGCCCCAAACTCACGCCATTGGTCGAATCAGTGTTGCTGTGTCAAGCTGTTCAAACAAACAGATCAATGTTTTGAAAGTAACACAGAGTCACTAGGTTTATAGTTCTCAGGGGAATCAACCTACCAATGTTGACTAGTTGACTCTCAAACTAGTATAGGACAGTTTTTTAACCTTGTCCACATACTTTTGGGCCTACTATTTGCAGTAGTATTTCATTTTATTATGTACACGTTTTGGGTTACAAAAAACTAAAAGCCCACATATATTTTCCACTGAGATCTTCATGCGTGCTCACACACAGCAGCAGCCATGCAGTACAAACATCTGGTTACGACCCATCGACAGCAGGCACACAACGTCATAAGATGTTGATATTTGGTTAAATTTAGGTTGCGACGTCGGGTGACCAAAATCCAATGTAAATTCAACGTCTAATTTCAATGTTAAATTGATGTCCAATTGCTGACGTTGATATTTGTTTGTTTTTAGGTTGTGTAACCAAAATCCAATGTTAAGTCAACGTCAATTAGACGTCAAATATTGACGTCAATCCGATTTTCATTTTCAACCAAAATGCAACGTCTGTCTGACGTCATGTCCAACGTCAACCTGATGTTACATAGACGTCCGGTGCCTATTGGGTGGCCAGTGTCCTCCTTTTACGCTCCGGCTGTGTTCACTCCTCGTGCCCTGTGGCCCATTTCTTGCAGTCCGCAAAGCAGTTTAGAGTCAACACATGGAAAGTCTCTGGGTGTCAGGATGTGTGTAAATGCACATTAAGCTCTCTTGGATTCTCTCCCGAGTTTTCCTTCTGTGTGGATTCCTGCACTGTTAATCTTACTCGACTTGCCGGCTTCGCCAAAAGCAGTGTCCTTTTCACCTATAACACGTGTGCAGCTGCTACAGGCCGGATTCACACTGATTTATTGATGTTCCTTGTGCTTCTCATCTGTTCTGTGTCTATGCTGACAAACCTTCTAGAGGCGTAATCCTTTCACAGAATAATACAAAGAAAAAAGTTGAATGTTTTTGAAACAGATGTTGATATATAATAGATTGAACGTACCGTTGTCCACATGTCTCCGCTTTGATTGGGTGCAGGAGGCAGAAAAGGTTCAGGATTGGTTGACTGTTGAAAGGCATGTGGATTTACTTTAGCAAAAGGTTAGTAATCGTGCAATAAAACTAAATCTATGAAAAAAAATTTTTGAAGTATAAACTAGAAAATAATAAAATAATACAAAATTAAACTAAAAGGAATGCTTGGAAAAACTAGCCAAAATGTAAGGTACCCTTTGGAAGCCTGTTTCCGCCACTGAATATAAATTAAAAAAAAGCAATTGCAACTTTTTAATCTCACAATTCTGACTATTTTCCTACAGTTGTGAGTTTATATCTCACAATTCTGAGAAAAGAAGTAAGAACTGCGAGAAAAAAGTCAGTATTGTGAGATAAAAAGTAGTAATTACCTTTTTAAAATGAGTTTATTCAGTGGTGAAAGTCAGCTCGATAGGTACCAGATCTTGAAAAAATTTAAGAAAAAAAATGGTGTAATTATGGCTTTTATCATCAGCGCCTGAATACCTAATCTAACTACTCAGCTAACAAGCAACTTAGGAACTTATAGGTTCTCTTAAAGTTATGAACAAATGTTCTTCCAATAATGTTAATAGATCGTTCGTTCAAAGTTATCTTTCAAAGTTACATTTGAATTGGAATGTTCATCTATTGTTTTATTAAATGTTACTACAGAATGTTCAGAGGACATTCAAAAGTAACATTCCCATAATGCTTGCAAAACTATCAAATTGAATGTATCCTTAACATTCGCATACCAAAAAAAGAAGTCTTAAAAACATTTAAAAACTGGACGAAGTAGCGCTTATATAACTTAATGAGAATGTTAGCAAAACATTTTTTGTTTTAAACATACACTGTGCAATGATTTGGTCTACGACAGGATTCACATCTCAGTGAAATTCAATCTATTTAATAAGCAAATCTTACTTTCTTCTTTCTTATGAGCATTTAAAATGTTTTTATGATAATCACTGAATCAGCAATCTATAAATACTAAGAATCTATGCAATGCAAAACAATTTAAAACAATGCTGGAATATGGCCATAAAATAAAAACTAAGCTGCAACGATCAAAATAAAATCATTGTTGAAACATAACAATATACATATATATAATGGGTTAATGCATATGATGTCATGTTCCTTTTATTTTTACTTTATTTATTTTTTGTGTGGTATTGTGTGTCCAAGTCAAGCCACATGAAAATGAGAGTTTCTTCCATGAAACAATATTATTTCAGACAAACATATGCACCAATGCACCACAATTTAAATAAAGTCAAAGTTCACGTTATATACTGCTTCCAGGAAAGTTATCATCATATTTTGTGTTTAATGCTGACCACTATTGCATGGTTTTGCACTTGCCTTGTTTTTCTGAAACTACGCCAGACCAGATTCATTTAGCATTCCTGAATGCACACAGAATTTTAATCACGACTATTTCAAAGCATTGCAGCAACGACACTAACTCAAAACTGAAAGGCAGGGGAGTGATTGTTGCCTTCTGGAAAACTGGTTTTCATTCAACCAGACACATCTTTGGACTGATTCTGATGCACGTCGAATATACATTACATAAACAAATGCCTGGTCAAACGGTGATAAGAGAGTTTGTGGGTTACTTCAGATATTCAAGTTTGGTGCACAGCGCATCTTCCAGTGAAATGCACCCACATTTTGTGCTTGGATCGGACAAATAAACAGTGAAATGTTGCACAATCCTAATCAAGAAGTGGTGGAGGTATGTGGCTGTTGGGAAAGAAAATTCAATGAAAAATTTCCGACATTCCCCTGATATTATCAACCACATTTATGAGCTGCTGTGATGAACAATATGGCTCATTAACGCAGGTCAACATGCCAGAATGCTTAGGGAGTCTGTTAGAGTGCCGCGTTACGCCAACTTGAAATGTCACCCAATCAGCGTTGTCATAGTCACAGCCTCTTTACATTCAACCCTTAATAACACTTCTGACGCACACAATATGATATTTGCATGCTGTAATGTGAGGTACGAATGTAAATATAAACCTCTGTTTAGATCATCCAAAAGTTTTTATTGCATTACACCCTTAAAGTGTAACAGTCTTTAAAAGAACCATTTTTCCCTGAAGAACATTTTTCCACCTTTAAATGAATAGTTCACCCAAAAATGAAAATTTGCTGAAATGTGTTCACCCTCAGGCCATCCAAGATGTAGAGGAGTTTGTTTCTTCATCAGATTTGGAGAAATGTAGCATTGCATCACTTGCTCACCAATGGATGTGAATGGGTGCCGTCAGAATGAGAGTCCAAACAGCTGATAAAAACATCACAATAATCCACAAGTAATCCACACCACTCCAGTCCATCAGTTAACATCTGGAGAAGACAAAAGCTGAAACACATCCATCATTAAGACGTTTTAAAAACCGTTGCTTCTGGCCAACATACCAGTCCATAATCCAAAATAACGCTTCCTCCAGTGAAAAAGTGTTTCAGATTTTTAAGCCGAGTTTACAAGCCAAAACAGCTCTAAACAAATATGTGGCTGGATTTTGATGTGAGAGACAAGAGGAGATGCACTTTTTTACTGGAGGAAGCGTTATTATGGATTATGGACTGGTATATTGGCTAAAAACAATGGATTTGAATTTAAAAAAAATGTCTTAATGCTGGATTTGTTTCAGCTTTTGTCTTCTCCAGATGTTAACTGATGGACTGGAGTGCTGTGGATTACTTGTGGATTATTGTGATGTTTTTATCAGCTGTTTGGACTCTCATTCTGACGGCACCCATTCACATCCATTGGTGAGCAAGTGATGCAATGCTACATTTCTCCAAATCCGACGAAGAAACAAACTCATCTACATCTTGGATCTTCGATGGCCTGAGGTTCTTTGTTTTGTCTTGTAAACAGTGCTTGATCTGTGCAGATTTCTCTCCTGATTCAGACCAGAACACTTTTTTACTGGAGGAAGCGTTATTATGGATTATGGACTGGTATATTGGCTAAAAACAATGGATTTGAATAAAAAAAAAATGTCTTAATGCTGGATTTGTTTCAGCTTTTGTCTTCTCCAAATGTTAACTGATAAACTGGAGTGCTGTGGATTACTTGTGGATTATTGTGATGTTTTTATCAGCTGTTTGGACTCTCATTCTGACGGCACCCATTCACATCCATTGGTGAGCAAGTGATGCAATACTACATTTCTCCAAATCCGATGAAGAAACAAACTCATCTACATCTTGGATCTTCGATGGCCTGAGGTTGAGTAAAATTTCACATTTGAATGAACTATTCCTTTAAAGAACCTTTGAACTAAAAAAAAGCATGCTAAAGTAGTGTAATTGTTCAGTGAACTCACTCATTGATGTTTAAAAAAAAAAGTCAGTACCTCAGCAATAAATGTGAGGAATGTAATTCACTAAACCCTCAAAACCAGTGATACTTGAATTATGCGAAATCAATTATCTAACTCATAATGGCAAAGGTTAATTGAGGTGATTTTATATTGTCGTTGGTGTCACTGAGATATTAAAACATGAGTCACTGTTTTATTAAAGGGGATTTTCATCATAAAGAACCATTGGCCTCTCATATTTAAACAGAGTTTCAGGGGTGTAATATTTTAATTAAATAGAGCAAGATAAAATGACCTTCTGATGGCAATTCTCCTCTGTTAGTCACCAGATGTGCACTGAACTAATTTGATTATCAATGGGTCAAAAATGAAAGGTCTCTGTCCTCTATCTGCTTTGAGGCTCTATAATTAGATCACAAGAAACAAAAAGGCTACAGCAGCAGAATCAGAGTCAGTCCTGTTTTATAATTGCATTTTACAACCCAGTTAAGCCCTGAGAAATTTAGCTAGTGACAAACAAATTCAGATTAAATCAGTGTAGTGTGAACAGAACCAGCCTGAATTAGGTGTAAAAGCAGGGACGCCACACTCTTTTGCACACCGACAGCTGATCAGAGGTGGAAAGACAATAAAATCACTGAAACTAATACTACCAAATACTAAATACTGCACTTCACAATTGTTTGCATTACAGTAATAAACATGAGAATTTCCCCCATATTTTTTACTCATTATGTTATAGTAAAGCTCCTGAGAATTTTTAGGGTTATTTGAGGGTTTAAATGGAAAATGTAGAATTTTTTTATAAATTTTCAAAAAATCACTGAAACTAATACTACCAAATACTAAATACTGCACTTCACAATTGTTTGCATTACAGTAATAAACATGAGAATTTCCCCCATATTTTTTACTCATTATGTTATAGTAAAGCTCCTGAGAATTTCAATTTCGAATTCAAACGTAAATAAAGCCCTCAAGCATTTGGACATGACAAAATCTACAGGCCCTGATAAATTGGATCCTTATTTTTTAAAGCTAGCAGCAAATTTTATTGCAGTGCCTTTAACTAATATTTTTAATTTGTGCTTAAACACAAATGTCATTCCTTCCATCTGGAAATCGCACTTCACAATTGTTTGCATTACAGTAATAAACATGAGAATTTCCCCCATATTTTTTACTCATTATGTTATAAGCAAGCTCCTGATTATTTTTAGGGTTATTTGAGGGTTTAAATGGAAAATGTAGAATTTTTTTATAAATTTTCAAAAAAATAATGTCATGATAGATAGATAGACAGACAGACAGACAGACAGACAGATATATAGATAGATAGATAGATAGATAGATACATAGATAGATAGATAGATAGATAGATAGATAGATAGATGTTCCTAAAAATAGGTTTCATTTTCTTTATGTAAAAAAGAAATATATATATTTTTCTTTTCTTTCTTTCTTTTTTTTTCTTATTTCTTATTATGACCTGGACATTTCAGGACGATTTTCGTGAGTTTCACAGTGTGTGGATAATTTCATTTTAAGGTATTTGAAATTATAATATGAAAAGTTACTCTTTTTAAACTTTATAAGTCACAGCTTGTAAGTCACACTGCATTACAGTAATGAAAACTTTTTATTTATTTTTATTTATTTCCCCACATATTTTTCCCTAATTCATTACAGTATAGCTACTGAGAATTTAAATGTAAAATTTTGAATTTTTTTTTTATTCATTAATTGTCACAAAAATAATGTTATAATGATATATATATATATAATATTAAACATTTTAAATATGTTATATATTAAATATTTCCTAATAGGACATTTTCTTCATGCAAAATAAAATAAAAATATTTTATTATTTTATTATTTTGATTTTGCAGTGAAACGTGACCTGGACATTTCTGTACCGTTTTTCATGAATTTCACAGTGTGCCAATCATTTCCCTTTAAGGTATTTGAGATGATAATATGAAAAGTCACACTTATTTTGTGAAGAATGCTCTACAAAGGTATTTTATCAAAATTGTGAACAGAAAAGCCAAACCAAACACACGAACAACAAGTTTCCCAGGATTTCACACATCATTCTAACGAACAATATCAGGCTCAAAGAATGTCAACATTAGAGCAGCTGACCTGCTGTCTGTTTTACTTAAGAGCAAACACAATAATATCGTCCAAAATCTGCAAGAAGACGGACTTTTAAATGCAGGAGACTTTATTGCTTAATTTAATCGCTCAAAAGATCAAGTCAAAGTTCTGGATGTACTTTCATGAAGAAGAAAGATACGGTTGAAATAAATTAGCTATGATTCACATATCACAGATATGTGACCTGACTGTGTGAAAAATCACAGAAAAAAATTAAACGGACTTTCTCTGGGCTGCTTGAAATGTGTGATTTGTTCAAAACAATTAGAGGTGATAAGGCCAATGCCAAAAAAAAAAAACCCTAGCAACCACACGATGCCCTAGCAACCACTCAAAACATTTAGGCAATCACATAGCAACGTTTCAAACACCCTTGATGTTATATTAGCTCTATCTGGTCTCAACAAACTCATGAACAGCAACCTGACACTTCTTTATGTCTCTTTTTCATTTCCTGCATCTTTATATGCAAAGCTGTAAAAATGATCAATACTGATCAGTCCCAGTGGCCATCGCATCGGTCAGCGGTTTCTTACACTCACTCACTCACTCACTCACTCACTCACTCACTCACACACACACACACACACACACACTCTCACACACACACACAAAAAAATGGTTTTAAGTCAGTTATTTCTATCTTTTGTCATAGTGTGTCAGTAGGAAATATCAGTTTACATTTCGAAACATTCCTTTTGCCATTATTTGTAACAATCCAGTGAGATGAAGAAACAGAACAAACTGAAATAGACTAAATCCAGAAGAACCGTGGCAACGTCTCCAAGACGCTTGAAGAAACCTTCCTGCAAAGCTACTGTGAGTTTTAGCCACTTGTGTAAAAATGCTGTAAAGTTAGGATGCTTTCAAAAGTAATGCCATAAATAGATTTTATTTATCAATTAACTTCTGTTAACTTAACCAAATCAACATTTGGTGTGAGCATCCGTTGCGTTTAGAATTAACGCAGTTGCGCAGTTGTTCAGGTAGCTTTGTAGGCTAGGTTGACATTTTTAATGTTCATCCAGTCTCATTTTGCAAGTGACAATTCTCTCTGTTTTAAATATGTTTTCTTTGGATTGTTTGACTACTCCAAAGAGAATATAGGAAAATATAACTTAATTCATTTGTGTTTCCTGCTCGCTGACTTTCACATACATAAACAAAAATGTGCTGGCTCTAAATCTCTCTTTTCTTGATTTTGAAGTGCATGGAAACTATCCGAAGTTCTGTTAATCCTGAATCAGTGAAAACGGTATCTCTATATTCATCCTATGTGTCCTCTTAACCAGTTAAACACGCCATTAATATGACGAGCTGCACCTCAAAATACATGTTAGATGGAAACATTGTGCATTATGATCGAGTTTGAAGCTTAATTCACTATATTTGAAATAGTTTGAGCAGTACAGTTCAGTTGGTGGCAGACAGTTCAATCATTGAAAGCATCCAGTCCAGTTACATATACATATATTTACAGTTTTTGCCTATTGCTTGAACACTTTTTGCAAAACTTCGGCTCATTGTGTCAAAACTTTACACACAAGCACACAAGACACAACACTGGGAAATAAACCATTCACATCTATGTCGAATTGAAACTCTGCTATCAAAACCTAACAATCCTTTGTCAAAATGTCACTCTGATGACAAAATGATACACACTTGCATCATATGAATACACTTTCAGATTAGCAGCAACACACTAGTGTACTTTATATAAAACACTGCAGTCTTTAATTTTCAC
>NW_015634018.1:432871-437536 GCF_001515625.1 Sinocyclocheilus rhinocerous | reverse complement strand
TTGCGTTTAGAATTAACGCAGTTGCGCAGTTGTTCAGGTAGCTTTGTAGGCTAGGTTGACATTTTTAATGTTCATCCAGTCTCATTTTGCAAGTGACATTTCTCTCTGTTTTAAATATGTTTTCTTTGGATTGTTTGACTACTCCAAAGAGAATATAGGAAAATATAACTTAATTCATTTGTGTTTCCTGCTCGCTGACTTTCACATACATAAACAAAAATGTGCTGGCTCTAAATCTCTCTTTTCTTGATTTTGAAGTGCATGGAAACTATCCGAAGTTCTGTTAATCCTGAATCAGTGAAAACGGTATCTCTATATTCATCCTATGTGTCCTCTTAACCAGTTAAACACGCCATTAATATGACGAGCTGCACCTCAAAATACATGTTAGATGGAAACATTGTGCATTATGATCGAGTTTGAAGCTTAATTCACTATATTTGAAATAGTTTGAGCAGTACAGTTCAGTTGGTGGCAGACAGTTCAATCATTGAAAGCTAAGCATGTGTCTATAGTGTTCAAGCAATAGGCAAAAACTGTAATTGTGTGATCAATATTATTGCTAGGGGCAGTTTAGTAGTCGCTGGATATTGGTAGGGACATGTCATAGCGTCTAAGATAAGGTCAAGGGATAAGATTGAGAATCTCGAAAGGAAGGAGTTGTTTTTCCATCTGACTGACGGCTGCTCAATTATCATCCGTTTCTTCCCTTGACTGGGCAAAAGTGTCTGTAAACTCCATGATCAGCCACCAGCGTCTGAGCGAAATTGCAAAATCTGCTGCCTGCCGAGCCATGAAACTTTCATAAACAGAGTCATATATGACCGCTCTCTAAATAAGATGACAAATGGAGAGCCAAACAACTTTTGGAGCAGTTAGGAAAGTTTGCACCGAGTGCTGTAATAATGCCAATGCTGGCGATTGCAAAAACAACTATTTAAATTAGGAAAACTTAAGAGCAGGGTTTCCCAAACTGGGAGTTGATGACAAGCCAATAATAAAGGAAGCGTTATTATGGATTATGTGATTAAGTTCAAATGCCTCAATGATGGGTTTGTTTCTTACAAACACGCAGCTTTTGGCTTCACAAGATGTTAACTGATGGACTGGAGTGCTGTGGATTACTTGTGGATTATTGTGATGTTTTTATCAGCTGTTTGGACTCTCATTCTGACGGCACCCATTCACATCCATTGGTGAGCAAGTGATGCAATGCTGCATTTCTCCAAATCTGATGAAGAAACAAACTCATCTACATTTTGGGTGGTATGAGGGTGAGTACATTTTCAGCAAATTTTCATTTTTGGGTGAACTGTTCCTTTAAAATCTCAGGGGGACTTCAAGTAAATATTTTATCTCAAAGGTGTACGGCTGACAAAAAAATGTTTGTGAATCCTTGCTCTAGGTATTTTATAGGTCACAGATTTTCACCTCAAAAATCACTGATCGTTTATGGTCTCTGTTCCGACCCAGTTTTCCACTGAAAGAATGAAAGTCTTGGAAATGGGTGAGCGGAAAGCAAGACCCCTGCTGAGTCTCCACTTCAGCGCTGTCGTCCGAGCCAGAAGAGGCAACTGCGGTAAGGAAATTCTTCTCGTTCATTTCTGAAGGGAAAATGTCAAGGTCTAGGGCAGCAGGACACATTTTGGTTTTTGCACAAGCGCTGAAATATAATAGACTTAGAGCTTAGAGCTTGAGATTTACAGTTGTTTTAACACATGACACTGAGATTTTAAATTACTCCAGTACGTTTAAGCAAATATCTAAAAGCAAAACACTTCAGGGTTTGGTTTGGATTATAGCATAAGTGAACACCCCAACACAAACAGCAAAAATGTATGATCTTGCAATAACAGCAAAGAAGACATCATAACCTTGGCCAACAGCAGAGATGTCTGGAAGATAAGGCGATGAAGAAAGTTTTACGTTGCCCTCAGGCCAGAAAGAGTTGACGGAGCCATTCTGAACAAACATGGCAGCACAGTCTGGTCTCAAAACGATGGCCAAGACAACCAGAGACGAGGATGCATGAAAATGGGTCAATATGAAGAACGCATTGCTCAAAGATCCTTACGCATGAGAATCTGGAGTCATAATTCCTTAAAGACTATTTGCAGCAGCTTTCATAGATTGTTATTATGATGTAGCCTAAATGTTTGCAAGGCCTCACCATGGAGAGAGCACATGTGTGATTTCCTCATGCTAAATGTGTAATATACAGTTGAGATTGTGTGCAGAGGGATTTGAAACAACTGTGAAACAACACACTTGAATGTGAAAAACACTGGTGGATAAAAAGTGGCTTGACCAATGAAAAATGTAGGCAGAAACTTTACACAAAAACATATACACTAACTAAATGTCCCTAGCTTTAGGCTGTTTCTAAAAACCTGTCCTACTAGTTTAGTATCTAATTTTAGGTTTAGTCTAGAACCAATCCTTGTTGAGTGTAGTTGTCTTAACAAAGGAAGAGACAGGACAGAACTGTAAACTGACTGTAAGTAAAAAAAATAACTTTTAGGATTTTTCTAGTTTTGTTGATCTGGGTAACTTGAGTCACAGATATTTAAAGTTACATTTGGCTACATTGTATTAGGTTGTACGATTAAACTAACCAAGACAAAAGCCAACTGGCTCTTCAAACTGATTCTGGTATCTCACACCATGTCTGAACAAACAGAAGGTAATGTACCAGCTCGTTACCGTTAAAACAAAAATGTAAAATTAATAGTGTACCTATATCTCATGGTTGTCTTCATTTACTCATCCTGATGTCATTGCAAACTTTGAATGACTTTCCTTCTTCTGAATCAGTATTTTGGTCTCATTAAAAATTTTTAAAAATCCTAACACAATATCACTTTACTTGAGAAGATTGTTCTCAAAGAATGTACCAATCCTACCACACTTTATTACTTTGCATGGTTTCACTGTTCTTTGCAGCTTCTCGTGATGATGAGGTGAGGATCCTGATGGTGGGAAGCCGAGGTCAGTCCAGATTCAGCGCTGCAGATCTTCTGTCAGGAAGGAAAGACGGTGGACAGGAGGACAGAGAGATTGTAAAGACTCCAGTAATTACAGACGAGGCTCGTAGAATGATGCTGATCACTGGACCAAACCTCTGTGAGGAGGACACAACGAGACAGACCTTCACAACAGCGCTGTTTCTCTCGTCTCCTGGACCTCACGCCGTTTTAATGCTCCTGAATCTGGAAGATCAACAATCACAACAGTGTGATATTGTGAAACGAGCCCAGGAGCTGCTGGGAGCAGAAGTCCTGCAGCACTGCATTGTTCTTCTGCTGCAAAATCACCAGGAACGATTCACAGGAGCCTCCAGAGGGATTGCTGGAGAAATGATCAACGCATGTGGAGGAAGATTTCACATCATAAGAGACTCTGAACCAAAACCTGCTCGAAGAGCAGCTCTCGTAGCAGAAATAGACAAGTTAGTTCGGCTCAACCATCACAGATTTTACTCAGTACGGGGACAAAAGTTAGAAACAGAAAAGAACAACAAGGCTGTGAATGAAGAAAATCAGCTCTTGTCTGTAATATATGACACTTTAGGAGGAGCAGTTGGAAACATAGGATGGATTTTCCTTGTTTCACTTACCGCTCTTGTTATTTACACTAAAGGAAGGGACAAAATCTTAAATTTTGGGGCAAAATTTACTGCACTTGTATTGTTTATGGTGTATCTAAGACACATTCTGAGTCCAGATGTTGTCATACCATTAAATTTGGCCTTGTTATCATCACTAGCAACCATACTTACAAAAACAAAAGTAATGCAAGAATTAGAGTGTAGCAGGATAAGTCAAGTCATTGAAATACAAACCATCATGTTGCAAAGACTTTTATACATGATGGGTTCAGCTTTGGTCCTTGGGTCAATCATCAGCATCAGGACGTGGTCAGATGTGCTCATAGCGTGTTACACAGCTCCTGGAGTCACAGTCGGAGCTTATACATTCATAATTCTCAATGAAATTTTTAGCCATGAATCTCCAGTCTTTGCACTCGGATCATTTCTGTGTTGTTCAGTGGGGGCAACACTTTCAGTGTGGTTTGTGAACGAAGTCGGTGGGATAATGACAATAATTGTGCTAATATACAATATATATATTTTAACATATTTGTTTTTAAAAAAAGAAACACGAGAGTCTCTAATCGTTTATACTGTGTTTATAATCGTTTTGACATGTGCTTGTGCTCATCGGTTCAGTCTTTCTCATTTTAGGGATAATGATGAGTTTTCTCAGATAATTACAGAAAAACTGGTTAGTTGTTACTTATTTGAAGTAACCCTTTCTGACAGATAGGCAACAGCTAGTGAGACTGGGGAAATTCATGTCAAACAGCTGCTCCACCAATACTGGTGCCCCTCAGGGTTCTGTCCTCTCTCCACTGCTCTTCTCCCTGTACACCAACGACTGCACCTCTAAAGACCCCTCTGTCAAGCTCCTGAAGTTCGCAGACGACACTACAGTCATCGGTCTCATCCAGGACGGCGACGAGTCTGCTTACAGACAAGAGGTTGAGCAGCTGGCTGTCTGGTGCAGTCATAACAACCTGGAGCTGAACACGCTCAAAACTGTGGAGATGATGGACTTCAGGAACCCCCCTGCACTCCCTCCACTCACCATCATGGACAGCACTGTG
>NW_015634018.1:419597-432829 GCF_001515625.1 Sinocyclocheilus rhinocerous | reverse complement strand
TTCAATAACTGTCTGGTTTGGTTCAGCTACAAAATCAGACCTCAGAAGACTACAGAGAACGGTTCGGACTGCTGAAAGGATTATTGGTGCTCCCCTGCCCACCCTTCAAGAACTGTATACATCCAGAGTGAGGAAAAGGGCTCAGAAAATCACTCGGGATCCCTCGCATCCAAGTCATCCCCTTTTTGAACTTTTGCCATCTGGCCGGTGTTTCAGAGCCGCAAATACCAGGACAGCCAGGCACAAGATCAGTTTCTTACCCTAGGCAATCTACCTCATGAACAGTTAAATGTTCCCCACATTATGCAATAAAAATGTGCAATAACCTTATATTTATTTGTTACCACCTGCATCTCATTCTATTCTATTCCATTCTATCATCTATAGCACAACTGTACATACAATTTATTTATTTTTCGATTTATTTTTCAATATTTGTCTATTTATATTTACATATGTGTATTTTTTCATTTATTCTAATCTTATTTTTTATTGTCTGTGTGTTGTTGTTGTCTCTGTGTACTGGAAGCTTATGTCCCTAAAACAAATTCCTTGTATGCGCAAGCACACTTGGCAATAAAGCTCTTTCTGATTCTGATTCTGATTATTTCTGTTTTGTGCAGTAGGTGCTGAACTCACAGTGTTGTGTGCGATTGTGTTCACCGCTCTGTTTGGAGTGAAGCTCACAGTATTTCTGCTAATAATCATGACTGCAATTGCATCTAACATTTTAGATCCCAACATGCAGAACACTGTAAATGAGTTACTTACTACTTTAGTGTTTTTCCCATGTGGCTGTGTGTTTTTAGCTTCAATTGTTCTGATTTTAGAGATGTTGTTGAGTGTTCCTAAAATATGCATTGAATACCTGTTCGGTTCGTACTTGTTTTATCCGGCATTACTGTTGGGTTCTTTAATGAAGACGAAACAGTCCAGATACACAGATTCCCCTGCTGCTAGATGATAAAAGAGTCCAGAAATCCTCTAATGAGGATACAGAAAGACAGCACGATCAGATTCTCTCGTCTCTTTGACTTCACACCGTTTTAATGGTCCTGAATCTGAAAAATCTAGAATCATAACTATGACATTGTGAAACAAGATCTATATTGGCATTAACTTTCTCATTTTGAAGCAATACTATGTGCACTTGCTATTGTGCATTCAAATATTGCTGCTGTAAATTTGATTCTGCCCTCAACTTTTGCTATTGAAGTCATAATGACTTATCAAATTCATGACACGGACATCAAATCGTAATGTTTTTATTCATGCTTTCGTCATTGCCCAATGTAGTGTTCATAGCAGTGAAGTGACCATGGGAATATTTAAGGACCATAGATGCAAACAACTGAACAATATTTTAACACTTTTGCATAATTCTGCATAAAAAGAGAAATGACAGATTTATCCTGTAATGAGAGCAAATATGTTTTAATATAAAATCATCTGTTAAATGAACACTTACAACCGATTCAGTTTACCTGGTTAAAACATTTTTAAAACATAAAAAATAGGCTACACAATAAAATCATGCTAATAAAGTTAACCCCCATCGTATTCTTGCGCGTGCAGTGAACTTCACGGCTCTGCCTGTAACGGGAAACACGTGAGCGCTATCAATAGTGAAACTTTCACTTTATGACAAACGACAAGAAACAGGATTTTCAACAGGAGGAAACAGTTTTTTTTGTTTTTTTTGCAGCGATCTTAAGTATAGCTGTGCTTATATTGTAAGACTGAATCAAACACTTTTAAGTAATTTGAAGTCACAGGCTAAAATCGGTCGCTTTACTCTTCAGGTTGAAAATGAAACTAACCAGGACAGAACCAAAATGGATCCTCACACTGATTCTAGCATTCCACATGACATCTATTCAGGTTGAAGGTAATGTATATGCACTCTACTGTTAGTTTAAACATCTGATGCATGCATTATTAAATCACAAAGAAAACTGTTTTTTTTTTTACTTCAAAACAAGAATGTTTTTTCCCTTCAGAATGAGTAACACTACAGTGGAGTCCACTGTCTGTAAATAATAATTAATGGCTTTTAAAGACGTATCAGAGGGTGGAACTGAAAACTGTTCATTTACTTGATTATTTCACAAACAAACACCGTAATCAGATCATTTACTTCTAGGTTGAGTCAAGAAATATTTACATGATTCACTTTTAAAGGGGCTGGAGAAATGATCAACGCATGTGGAGGAAGATTTCACATCATAAGAGACTCTGAACCAAAACCTGCTCGAAGAGCAGCTCTCGTAGCAGAAATAGACAAGTTAGTTCGGCTCAACCATCACAGATTTTACTCAGTAGTGACTCAAGGGTTAGAAACAGAGAAGCTGGAACTTTTACAAAGATTACAAGAAATAGAGAACAAGCTTAAAGAAGAGACCAATCAAAATGTAAATGAAGAAAATCCAGTCTTGCCTGTAATATATGACACTTTAGGAAGAATTGTTGGAATTGTAGGATGGATTTTCTTCATTGTACTGAATGCTGTTGTTATTTTTACTAAAGGAAAGCATGAACTTTGTAATGTTGGAGCAATATTATGTGTAGTTGTTATTTTCATGGTTACATTCAGAAATAATCTGAGTCCAGATGTTGCTGTACCAATAAATATGTCTCTTTGCTCAATGTTTGTTATTACGGTTACGTGCATCGAATTATTGAATTTAACAATAGTACATAAAATCTTGATGTATCAAGTAGTTTTACTTTCAGTTTCTATTTTAGGATTAGCTTTAGGACTGATCCTGGCAACAGCCACTAGCATAAAGACGTGGTCAGATGTGCTCATAGCGTGTCACGCGGCTCCTGGGGTCACACTCGGGGCCATTTTAAGCACAGTTTTTTGCTCTTCATCCAATCAAAAGTATGCCGGGACTACTCTCACCATTGCATTGAAGTCATTCCTGCTTTGTTCAGTAGGAGCGATGCTCTCAATGGGACTGGTGACTGTGTTCTGTTGGGTGTCTGCTCTTTTGGGTGTGAATATGACAACAATTCTGTTAATATTAGGATTTACAATGGGGTATTTCCATTTAACAATGAGAATGTTTCTGTGTGCAGTTTCTATCCTCATACTTCCATGTTGCTGTGTATTTATTGGTTCTATCACTTTAGTATCATTGGTCTATCTTAATATAATACATTAGTAGATTATTATAACCATGGGCCTCACTACCAATGTAAAAAAGTAGCTATATGGTTTATATGGTATTTGTTATGAAAAACAGTAGCTTAAAAAAATTTAGTATAAATACAAATGCACAAAAAACAGCTATTACAGGCTAATTACACTTCTTTAAACCATTTAAAACACGTCTACATTAATAATAGAATGTGTGATATCCCCACCTTTCTGCCACAATACCATAATAACAGTTTATGTGACTACAGTTAATCCTTAGTGAATGTAGTGGATTAAAACTGGATGGTTTCTGCAGTGTTTCTCCTGTGTCACACACACTTCAGGGATGTTGAGATGAATGTCAGCGCTGTTTCATCTGGATTAAATCACTAGTTTGTGGTTTGTGTTCATGCTGGATCTCACAGCTCTGTTCAGTAGCAGTCTCGTGATCGAAACAGTTCAGTGTTTGCTCTGAGCTCGCGCTGCGCTTTCTTCCGGTTCAGAGGAGCTGAGCGCGTGCGGTTTCGTTCCGCTTTTAGGGTTTTTTTTTTTTTTCTTCCTTTATTAGGATTAGCAACAAGTACACAAAAATATACAACCCTAGTAACAACAAAATCACAAAACAAAATGAAAAAAAACAAAAAAACAACAACAACAAACATACAGGGCCAGGGGCAATATAAATTACATTATATAAAGTAATTTGTCCATGAATATTTTCAGTTTAGAGTTAACAGAAGTGGCCTGTCTAGGTGGTAGTCTATCCATCTGGTTATCGGGCACAATATTAAAGTCTCCCCCAATAAAAACTAGAGCATCTGGGTTTGTGTTAAGCCACAACAGAGTTTTCTCTTCTATCACTTCAAACATTCTTTCTTTAATAGCCGTCTAATTGATGACTAGTCTATTCTTGGGCTATGATTAGACGTCTATTAGATTTTCACTGACAGCCCAAATTTAGCCTAGTTTTAGCCTAGACGTCTAGGCTATATTTAGACGTCTAATAGACATCTTTTAAACGCAAAATTGCTTGCTGGGTTCTCACGCGCAACAGAAATAAATGGCAGCGCTTGTCTGGCACCGGTACGACCGCTAACAAACTTCAGTCTTACCGGCAGAAAAAATTATAATAATTAAACACTTGCAAAATGCCTCTGTCATTTCCAGAGAACCAGTCAGACTGGTAAACCCAGACAAGTCGAGCGTAGCTTTCTTAGCAAAACAAAAGGCATGGACAGAACTACTCTTAAAGCGTTTTCTAAACTAACTGATCAGTAAAAACGACTTGTCTTTATATTCTTAGTTTTGTTTATACAGGTAACTTGAGCAAAAGATATTTAGGCTACATTTGGCTTTAGGTTGCATGATGAAATCAACCAAGACGAAAACAAACGTGCTCTTCACACTGATTCTGCTATTTCACACCATGTCTGAGCAAGCAGAAGGTAATGCATCTACTCATTAATATCAGTATTTTGGTCTCCTTTTCCAGTTTAAACCTCTAAAAATCCTCCTTACTCCATTTTTCTTGTTTTGCATGATGTTTCACTTTCTCTTCCAGCTTCTCACGATGATGAGGTGAGGATCCTGATGGTGGGAAGCCGAGGTCAGTCCAGATTCAGCGCTGCAGATCTTCTGTCAGGAAGGAAAGACGGTGGACAGGAGGACAGAGAGATTGTAAAGACTCCAGTAATTACAGACGAGGCTCGTAGAATGATGCTGATCACTGGACCAAACCTCTGTGAGGAGGACACAACGAGACAGACCTTCACAACAGCGCTGTTTCTCTCGTCTCCTGGACCTCACGCCGTTTTAATGCTCCTGAATCTGGAAGATCAACAATCACAACAGTGTGATATTGTGAAACGAGCCCAGGAGCTGCTGGGAGCAGAAGTCCTGCAGCACTGCATTGTTCTTCTGCTGCAAAATCAGCAGGAACGATTCACAGGAGCCTCCAGAGGGATTGCTGGAGAAATGATCAACGCATGTGGAGGAAGATTTCACATCATAAGAGACTCTGAACCAAAACCTGCTCGAAGAGCAGCTCTCGTAGCAGAAATAGACAAGTTAGTTCGGCTCAATGATCACAGATTTTACTCAGTAGTGACTCAAGAGTTAGAAACAGAAGAGACCAGTCAAGATGTGCATGAAGAAATTCAGATGCTCTCTGAAAAACATAACAATTCAGCAGGAGCTGCACGATGGATTTTGCTAATTTTACTGAACACTGCTTATATTTTCATTAAAGTAAGACATGAACATTTTCATTTTACAGAAATACTGTTCGTGCTTGTTATTTTTACCGTCGCTTTAAGAGAGATGCTCAATCCAGATGTTGCTGTTCCTTTAAATTTGATTGTATCCTCAACTTTCACAGTAGCCGCTGCATATAACGACTTCGCAAATTCACGACACGGACACCAAATCATAATGTTTTTAGTCATGATCTTTATATTTCCCAGTATAGAGTTCATAGCAGGTCTAGGACTGATTGTAGGAACAGCTGTCAGTGTGCAGACGTGGTCAGATGTGCTCATAGCGTGCCATGCTGCCCCCGGGGTCACATTCGGGGCTCATTTATACACTATTTACTCCATTATACCAGATCAAATGCAAGCTCGTACAACACTCATTTTTGCACTCAAGTTATTCCTGTTTTGTTTCGTTGGAGTGACGCTCTCGATGGGGTTTGTGACTGTATTTGCTCTGTTTGGAGTGAAGATGACAATATTTCTGCTAATATTAGGATTTACAAAAATGTATTTCCATCTAAAGAGTGATTCTGTGAAATTTGTTATTTTTTTCCTGATTTTTCCATGCTGTTGTGTATTTATTGGTTCTTTAATTTCATTTTTATACAGTATATTATTTCATTATATTTTAACAGTAATTTGAAGCCGATAATAGTGAGTAAATCACAAGACGAGACACAGATTTTGGATCATAAGTTAATGCTGATATTGATTTTGGGGGTTATGTTAATATTTCAAACATTTATTGATGTTTCTTCAACTATGGGTATTTTTGGCACTGTGTACTTTCAGGAAATACTATCTCTTACAACCCACTAGCTTATTTAATTTGTTTATTAACGAGCGTTTCACATCAGGTATACAGACATCACAGGAAAATCTTGAACATTTACTGCGCAATGTCATTTCTAACATATTTCAAATGATATATTGTGATTATCAATGAATGTTTGAATTTTATGTATGTAAATACACATATTAAAAATATATATTTTGACACTTTATACATAATTTTGCATAAATAAAACATACATTTGTGAATTCTCCTGTTAGGCATTTATATGCATTTTTGCAAAACACTTTTATATATATATATTAAAAAATACTTTTTTTAATATTCACTCTGTTTAGATCACATTTACTTGCTACCAAATGTTTCAAAGCAACTAATGACTCTTAATCTTTAACCAACTGAGTTGAAATTCTTGAAGATTTTTCTTTGGAACATCTGGAACCATCTACTAAAACATCAGCTGGACAAATGAACAAAGACACTCGCTGTAACAGTCTGCAGTCGCTCTGGATAAAGACGTCTGTTAAATATCCATTTACTTCCTCTGCAGCTCTGCAGACAAACCAATAGAGTTATACTGGATATAATTCAAATCATGCTGATGTTGTGATTTTAACCAGCAGTGCAGATCTGATGTTCTCATCTGGAGATTAAACTGCAAATAAAAATAAAACTGTCCGTATAAAATTGCAAATATTTATTCACAAATATTAGTCACATCAGATCCAACTAAAACATGAATCTCCGTCATCAAGACTATTAAGAGCTGATCAAATACTGTGGTTCCCATAAACAAACATTGCTGTGTATTAAGTGTTTTTAAAGCATATGAAGATCTAGTGAAGTCTGGATTAATTTTACTGCTGTCAGCTTTCAATAAATAATGCTTCTTAGATTATTTTAATTAATGTGCTACAAAACCACTGATAATAACTGTAGTATTTGGGAGCTACAGTGTGTAAACTGTGTGCTTCCTCAATGTTATTTAAGTCAAGCATTTATAAGAGTTTATAAAGTGTTTCACATAAAATGTGACATTCAGTTTTCAATAAATGTCTGGACGTTGTCTTTGTAAATGATTAGCTTAAACATATTCTCCTGTTTCCCCATTCACTGGATTTTCTGCAGTCTCCCACACGTGCTGTGGCTGGGCATGTTGATACTTATTTCTTATGTAAAGATGTTTTGCATGTTTTTGTTTTATAAGTCTTAGAGTAGAAGCAGCTCCTGAACCGTGTTTTTCATTTAGATGGTCAGAGACGTGGTGGATGACTGTTATGACTGTTTTGGTGCAAAACAATTTTACTAATATTATAAGTGGCCCTCAGGGGAAAAACATTTGTTTTTGTCACGTCGAAACAAACTCAGTGACTCGCTTCATGAGACAGACCAGGTTAAAAGATGAAAATAGCCAAGAGAAAATCAAACTGGCTTCTAATATTGACTCTTGCATTTCACATCTCATTTGCAGAAGGTTAGTATCTGCTCTCTTTTACTATTTAGCCAATAATGAGATTTTGTCTGCTTAAACTTCAATCACAAAATATTATTTATGCATTTGGCAGATGCTTTTATCTAATGTGACTTACTATCAGTTTGTGTGTTCTCCGGTAATTGAACCTACAATAATGGCATTTTTAGCACCATGATTGTTCCTCTGATTTAAAAATACAACCTTTAAAATAATTTAGAGTAAATACACAGACACTGTATATCTACAAAAGGCTGAATACAATATATTTATCTATATTGCCCAGCCCTAATTCACACAGCTCGTTTCATTTTCCATTTCAGCTTTTCAGCAAACTTGCATACGCACTGTAAAAAAGGATTTTTTGAAGCTGTAAATAAAATAAAGGTTATTGGATTACGTTTTACAAGAAAGTACTGTTTCAGTTTTTCTAATTGTACATTTATTTTAATTATTATTTGTGAAATCTAATAGCGATTCCTGAGTGAAAATAGTTTCAAAGTAAATCCTTCACCACATTTTTAGTGTAAGAGTCAATGACATTTGGCATTATTGATGTACTCAAATTCCTTTTTTTAATCCGTATTTGTCTTCTTTTCAAGCAAAAATATTAAAATGTCCTTAAAACACGGCCAGTGTATTAAAGACTTGTTTTCAGAGAATATATCTTTGATTATTTTTCTTACCGCATGCACTGGCAAATATTTTTCTCCTTTGCATGATGGTTTCATCACAGATTTTACTCAGTATTGAGACAACAGTTACGGTCAGAAAGGCTGGAGCTTTTGAAAAGACTAAGTGAAATAGTTTCTCAGAAATAGACACGTTAGTTTGGCTCAGTGATCACAATCTTACTCTACACTGAATGAGACACAACTGTTAAAATCTGAGAGACAAATAATATGTAAATGAAGACATGTACATTTTAAAGAGTCTTATATACAGACATATTTTATTTATTGTACTAAATACTGTTGTTATTTTCACTAAAGAAATGCACAGACATTCTAATTTTGGAGCAATATTATTTGCATTTGTTATTTTTATGGTCACATTAAGAAATAATAGTCAAAATGTTGCTGTTCCAATCAAGTTTACTCTGTCCTCAATTGTGGTTGCATACTACAACTCAAAATTCATTAAATTCACCTAAATCAACAAATTCTACATAACAGTTCTGTACAAGTTTGATTTTACATCTTAATTTCATTTTGATCATTCTTGCAATAAGTGTTTTTAAAGCATATTAAGATTTAGTGAAGTCTAGAATCAATCCGGATTAATTTTACTGCTTTCAGCTTTCAATAAATAAACAGAAGTCACAATCTTGCTTCTTAGAGTATTTATGTTCTACAAAACTGTCTAATACGATTCGTATGCAGCTTATAGCACGGCTAGTTACGCAACGCTCGTTGCCTTATCTCAGGGAACCGCGGTTACGTTACTAACCAGAGCGTTCCCTATCGAAAGGTAACTCTCGTTGCGTCATCTTGATGACCTATGGGGAACGCATCCAGTAGCACCGTGCTATGAGCAGATGCAGAACTAAGCCTGCTCTACGAGCTCAACCCAGGAACACTCAGCGAGGGCTCCGTAAGCCTGAGCCACAGAAAAGACCCAAGTATAAGGTCTACTTGATATAGCCCTTCCACCGGAGGTGGGAAATGGGTAGATATTAAGCAGATAAGATCCGCACCTGCAGGGCAGGGACGTCCAAATTATAAAATCTAATGAAGGACAGACAGCACTTGCAAGTCACCTACCCGCTTGACCAATGCTAGGGCCAAAAGCAGAGCGGTTTTGAGCGATAAGCCCATAAGCCAGCTGTTTGAAGCGGCTTGAAGGGAGGGCCCCTAAGGGCCAGAAGGACTAAAGACAAGTCCTATGTCGGCACAGACCTAGGGCAAGGAGAGTTCAATCTCCGAGCCCCTCTGAGGAAATCAACGAACAAGTCGTTTCTGCCGATTGTCCGGCCAGCCACGAGAGAATGATTCGCCGCGATGGCTGCCACACAGACTTTGAGTGTGGAGGGGATGCGGCCCCTATCCAACAACTCCTGAAGGAAGGTTAGCACGTGGGACACGTCACAAGAATTCGGGTCCTGGCTTCGTGCTGAACACCAGTTACTGAAGACTGACCACTTAAGGGCATAGAGACGTCTTGTTGATGGAGCTCTAGCCTCTAAAATGGTGTTAGTAACTCACGCGGGGAGCTGACTAGGCTCCCGTCGAGGGGCCAGACATGAAGGCTCCACAGGTCCGGCTGGGGCTGCAGAGAGCAGTTGGATCATCTCTGGGAACCAAAATTGCTTCCTCCAGAGTGGGGCCACAAGGAGGAGAGAGCATTTTGTTTGCCTTACTCACCTGATAACCTGAGGTAGCAGGGCGATCGAAGGGAAGGCAAATAAACGGGTGTTGGGCCAATTGTGGGCCAGAGCATCCCGTTGTCTTGAAAAATAGATTGGGCAATGACAGTTGTCTTCGGAGGCGAAGAGGTCCACCTCTGCCTTGCCGAAGACTGACCAAATCATCTGAACCGACTGGGGATGTAGTCTCCATTCCCCCGGAGCCACATTGTCTCTGGACAACATATCCGCTCCCTAGTTCAGTTTGTCCGGCACATGAACCGGTCGTAGTGACAGGAGTTTGCTCCGTGCCCAAAGCAGGAGAAGCCGCGTCATCCTGTAAAGGGAACGTGACCTGAGGCTGCTTTGGCAATTGATATAGGCTACCACAGTCGTGTTGTCTGACCGGACCAAGACGTGGTGCCCCTTTAAGGCTGGCAAGAAGGTTTTGAGGGCCAGACAAACAACCATCATTTCGAGGCAGTTGATGTGTAGGCATTGCTCGTGGATCAACCAGGAGCCGAACGTCGGATTGCCCTCGTACAGAGCACCCCAGCCCGAGCTGGAGGGGTCTGTCGTGACTACCTTCCTCCTGGGGGTCGTTCCCAACTGTACGCCTGATAGAAACAGGCGAGGAGTTGTCCAAGGGGCCACAGCTTTGACGCAGCGATTGGTTACCCTGACATAATAGCGGCCCAGGCGCCAGGCGTGGGACGGGACACAGATTTGTAGCCAATACTGGAGAGGCCGCATGTGTAGCAGGCCTAGGGGAATAACTGAGGAGGCGGCCGCCATGAGGCTGAGCATCCTCTGAAATACCCCGAGGAAACTGAGGAGGCGGTCGCCATGAGGCTGAGCATCTTCTGAAATACCCTGAGGGGACGTGCAGTCCCCAACTTGAATGACGCCGCCACTCGCTGGATGTTCAGGGAGCGTTCCGGCGTAATCCAAGTCCGCATTTGCACTAAATTTATAACTGTTCCCAGAAAGGTCACTCGCTGTCTGGGAGTCAGAAAACTCTTGGCTGAATTGATTTTCAAACCAAGACGCTCCAGATGGTTGAGCAACAACGACCTGTGAGCGATAAGTTCCCGTTCTGATTCGGCTAGCACTAGGCAGTCGTCGAGGTAGTTCAGAATGCGGATTCCCATCTGTCTCAGAGGGGATGCACTTCGTAAAAGTGCGGGGGGCCAGGGACAGTCCGAATGGAAGGACCGTGTACTGATAGGCCTCTCCCTCGAATGCGAATCTCAAGAACGGTCTGTGACGGGGAGCTATATGAATATGAAAGTATGCGTCTATCAGATCCACAGACAGAAACCAGTACCCGAGGCATATTTGCACGAGGATCTGTTTCAAAGTTAACTTTCTGAATGGCCGTCGCATGAGGGCGTGATTCAGATGTCTAAGATCGAGAATTGGTCTGAGTCCGCCATCTTTCTTGGGAACGAGGAAGTATCGGCTGTAAAAACCTGACTCGCTGTTCGTTAAGGGGACCGTTTGCAAGACCGGGGAGTCAAGTAATGCCATTTTCTTGGCGTCCCTGATCTCCGTCAGATTTAGCCATAGGTGGCGCTCCAACAGCACCAAATTGGCCATGGCCTTGCCTACTGCCTGAGCAGTAGCTTTTGTAGTGAGCAGGGCCAGATAGCACAGACATAGTATGCAGGGCTGAGCCGGCCTGTCCAGCCACTGCATAAGCCCTGTTGGCCAGGGCTGACGTCATTCTGCAGGGCTTGGATGGGTGCGCTGCAGTCTTAAGCCCGCGGGTCGACAGTGGACACAGGTGAGCAGCTACTGCCTCTTCAAGAGGGGAAGCTTGCTATACCCTTTCTCTTCAGCGCCGTCAACAGTGGTGAGAGCAGCTGCAGTAGAGGGGTTCACACGCTCTGAGTACGGAGCCCGCCATGTTTTAGTGAGCTCGTAGTGGACCGCAGGCATAAACGGAGCTGGCTGCTGTCGGGAGGATGGTTGACAATGTCCCTTTAAGAACCACTCGTCGAGGAGGCCGGGGACAGGCTCTTCCGGGGCCAACCACTCGAGGTCGAGTTCCTCCAGCGTCGAGCAGGCTGCGCTTCTTTCTTCGGCTTCGTCGCAGAGTCAGCGAAGTGATGGTCTCGTCGCTGAAGGAGAAGATTCTGATGAGATGGTGCTCTGAGCCGGCTTATATAGCCAGGCGACCCCGCCCATTCTGGAAGGCTAGAGCGCCATTGGTTTGTGCACCTACACAAAAGTGAACAAATCAGGCTTCAGTATCAGAGTAAAACAGGAGTTTTCCCCATAGGTCGTCAAGACGACGCAACGAGAGTTACCTTTCGATAGGCAACTGAAGTATTCAGTTAGTGTGCAAACTGTTTTCTCATTATTTCAGTCAAGCATCTGTAATAGTTCCTGATGTGCATCACATCAATTGTGACATTTCATTTTCTAAATGTTATTTGGGTCTTTGTGAATGATTTGGTTAAACATATTCTTCCATTTCCTCATTCACTGGATTTTCTGCAGTGAAGTCTCTCACACGGGCAGAGAAAACAATAATACAAATAAATAATGCATGACATGAGCCCTTTGAGTGCACAACAGGTTTTTTTGGTTTTCTCAAATCGAAACCAACTCTGTAATTCACTTTGTGCGACGACACCTGTGGTTATAAGATGAAGCCAAACAAGATAAAAACAAATTGGCTCCTCATATTGATTCTTGCATTTCTCATCTCAACTTCATACGGTTAGTATCTGCTCTCTTCTACTATTCAGTCATTTAACTAGGAATGATTTTACAATAATTTAAAGCTTTAAACCCGAGGTGTCCTGCCGGACACCTCCCCCACGAAAAAATTCATAATCAAATTACTAAGCAATAATAGGTATCGTTTTCAAGCTTAGAAACTCAGCTTTTTAATGAATGCAATTATTTTGATCAACTCTTAACGAGTGCTGAGTAGTCCCTCTAAACCGGAGTGTACCGCCGGCGGGCGCCACCTAGCGAAGAAAAAAAAAAAATTCATATTTTTCAAAACCACTGCCTTGATCAACACAAAATAGGTGTCATTTGAAATCTTAGTGTCTGAACTTTACAATGCATGTGGCCACTTTGATTAACTCCTAAGTAGTGCTGCGTTATTTGCTGATAAATAGAAAAAAAATGTTTTCAAAATGTATGAAATGTTTTTTGTGCCATGTACTCTAATATGTCAGAAACATCATACAGCTCAGATAGTCATGTGTCAT
>NW_015634018.1:418164-419513 GCF_001515625.1 Sinocyclocheilus rhinocerous | reverse complement strand
AAACCGGAGTGTACCGCGGGTGGGCGGGCGGGACACCCCCCTCCACGAAAAAATTACTAATCATATTTCTCGAACTACTGCCTTGATGGCAGGGTTTTGACAAAAAATGGATATCATTTGTAAGCTTAGAGTCACTTTGATTAACTCCAAAGCAGAGTTATTTGCTGATAAAAAAAATAAAAAAAAACGTTTTCATAATTTACAAAATATGTTTTTGTACTATTTACTGTAATATGTCTGAACCATCATACAGCTCAGATAGCCATGTGACATATGTAATTTGAAAGGTCTCATCGAGTAGAATAAAACAAGCATAATTGTTTGGGGCTTTGACTAAACTTGAGTGAGGCATTACTTCTGTGGATGTCACTCAGAAAACAACAATTATAAAACTGTCAAGGGCTAAGAAAAAGGTTACCTTGGTTCCTGTGCTGTAACTTTTGATTACTTCATGATATCACCACAAAATTTAATTCACATACAGCACACATGTTGGGGAACATCACCAAACAAAGTATTTCTTTCCTGAGATACTGAATGTGGTACGCCCTGTCTAGGGTAAAGGTGTAACATGAAAGAGAGTATGACACGGTAGAGTTCTTTTGGCAAAAACAAATGAGCAGTGTTTTAATGAGCACAATGGTTTGACAATACAATTGGGGAATTTAGCTTCGGGAGCAAACAAGGCCAAAATAACAAACAAAAAACAACTGTTTATTAGACCTCTAAATGCCCTAGTTCATAAAATAAAATACAATACAATTACTTCCCCAACTCCCTATTCAAAAACAATCAATAAAAGTGTCCAACAAAAATGGCAACGGTCTCCCTACCTCCCCAGAATATTATGTACAATTATGTACAATGGTGAGCTAACAAGTCCAAATAGGGGTAATCCAGAATCGAAGTCAATAAACATGCGTAGTCTGTATTACGAATGAGTGGGCTAAGCAAACTAACAAACAACAATCTGCGTCCCAATTCGCCTACTTATACTATGCCCTAAAAGTATGTACTCTTTTTGTGAAGAAAAAGTATACTTTTGAGTATGTAGAAGAATAGTAGGCAAGCTTTGGGACATACTACTTCGTCATAACTGCGTCTTTAACGGACGCTCTGTTGCTTAGTTACGTGCATTCTGTCACTGTTTAAACTGCACTGTAATCATCTTGTCTCATCGAGGCACATTTCGTTTAATTCAATTTCCTACCGTATTGGAGAGAAATCTGCCAGTCGCGGGTCTATCATGCCGAGAACTCTGCTCATATGTTTGCATAATGATGCATTTAAACGTTAATGACCAAACGTACCATTATAAAGTTCACAGTGTTGCTGCAGATGAAATATAA
>NW_015634018.1:408344-418094 GCF_001515625.1 Sinocyclocheilus rhinocerous | reverse complement strand
GTTTAATTTGATTTCCTACCGTATTGGAGAGAAATTAAGAGGTACGTTGATCTGCCAGTCGTGGGACTATAATGCCCGAGAACTCTGCTCACGTGTTTGCATAATGATGCATTTAAAAGTTAATGACCAAAAGTATCATTATAAAAGTTCACAGTGTTGCCGCAGATTAAATATAACGTGGATAACATTAAATTTATATTTTTTAATCAGGTTAGACATTGATTATTTATCACTCAAATCCATTTATCTACTTGTCCTTTGGTCGCGTATATCTGCCATGTTTTTAGTTTTTTAACACTTTTAATGCGTGAGCATGTGGAGGAAGATTTCACATCATAAGAGACTCTGAACCAAAACCTGCTCGAAGAGCAGCTCTCGTAGCACAAATAGACAAGTTAGTTTGGCTTAATGAAGCAAAATATTATTCAGCATTGAATGAGACACAACAGTTACAGTTAGAAAGGCTGGAGCTTTTGAAAAGACTAAGTGAAATAGATGCCAAACTTGGAGAAAATCAGGTCTCATTTGCAATGAGTGGCACTTTAGGAGTGGTCGGATGGAGTTTGATCATTTCACTGATAGTAGCTGATCTGGCTACTGAACGGAAACACAAAATGTTAATTTTTGAGGCAACTTTAGCTGGCCTTGTGGCTTTTATGGCATCTTTAAGAAAAGCTTTGAGTCCACATGTTGCTTTTGCACTAAATTTGGCTCTGTGCTCCACAGTTGCAGCTGTCTTCATAAAGTATTTCCCAGTGCACAGGTCAAGAAATAACAGAAAAATCACAACAGAGTTTTTATTTACAGTAGGTTTAGGAGTGACTCTTGGATCAATTGCTAGCATAAGGACTTTGTCTGATGTTTTCGTAGCATGCTGTGCTGCTTTTGGAGTCACAAACGGTGCTTTTGCATTTTTAAGTTTGTCGTTTGAGTTAAAAAAACTGAATGTGTGAGAATTACTCCTGTTATTTCTGTTTTGTGCAGTGGGTGCTGAACTCAGTGTTGTGTGCATTGTGTTCACTGCTCTGTTTGGAGTGAAGCTCACAATCATTTTAATAATAATAATCATGATTGTAATTGAATCTAGCAATTTAGATCCCAACACTGCCATTAAGTTACTTCTTCCTTCAGTAATTTTTGCATGTGTTTGTGTGTTTATTGGTTCAGTTGTTCTGACTTTAGAGATGTTGTTGAGTTTGCTTAAGGTACATATTGAATACCTGGTCGGTTCGTACTTGTTTTATCCAGCGTTACTGTTTGGTTGTTTAATGCTGATCGGACATTCTGTGTCATGGCTGTAAAAAGCATCTTTCTTCATGGATGACTTTTCAAAACGAGCTGTGGATTCTGATGAACTACAGTTTCCTGAAAGCAATATTTAAATAGCTTGCTTTGCTTTTGAAAGCTCTTGTGAAAGTTTGTGAAATGGACTGATGCCGTTCTGATATCATCAGCCAATCAATGTTGTCATGACGTCATTTATTTACTACCAAAGTCCCTTTAAGGCAAGTCATATCACTCGGCGGCCATCTTTGAAACTCCTCTCGGGCATGCAAGTGCAACTCCTATCTGTTTGAATGGGGAAACATCAAATTCTCCAAAACTGTTCACTAAGCTTACGATTAAATTTCATATTTGAAATCACCAATGAAATCTGACAACAACTGTATCATAAATGTTGTTTATTTTGCTCAAATAGTGTTAAATAAAGCTTATTTTTCAGGCTAGATCAGCCAGTGCGCATGCGCAGTCCTAACCTCACGTCTCAGAGCGCTGACTGTTTCAATAGCAACCGGAACTTTTAACCATAGATAACGTAGCTTGCATTAAAAATTCATATCATAACAAAAATAAACACCGGTATTCGGTATGAACCGGTATACCGCCCAGCACTATTCTATAGTCTTTGTTACTACAGAGTCGTTAGTCACATGGTGTTTACAGCTCAGCTGATTGGCTCAAACAATCTGACTACAAAACTTTGCGCCCATGAGCAAAGATTTCAAACTGTGTTCGTCCAAGTGGACGAGTATTAAATATTATAGACGTTATAGAGACCTTGGATTGGCTGTTTTCAGTCTTTTGAAGTATTTTCGTAATGTGAACATGTTTTTGCACTGTTGCCAGACATATTATTTAATTGTTATGTGCAATCTTTTGGTTTCCGTCCATGAAGTGCCAAAAAATAATGACAACAAATAAAAACATTGAGATGAAGTGTCATTTTAAAGTCTTTGATTCATTTAAGATTCATCTTATCTTGTATTGAACCTGGAACTTTTCTATAAGTTTTTAACATTGATTTAAAGAGATAGTTCACCCAAAAATGAAAATTCTGTCACTGATTAGGCCTACTCACTGGTGTGGTTCAACTGTAATTTTATGAAGCTACGGCAATATTTTTGTGCGCAAAGAAAACAAAAATAACGACTTTATGCAACAATTTCTTGTCTTCCGTGTCAGTCTTCGACGTGTGTTCACGAGAGAGTGATTAATGACAGAATTTTCATTTTTTGGGTGAACTATCCCTTTAAGCATATTTTTCTTATTCTTTCTTTCCATTATATTGTGTTAGAGTTATGCTTAAAACAAAACAAAAAAAATTTTATTTTATAAATTATATATTTAATGAATATACATTATATTTAGCAATTTTCCATATACTCCAGACACTGAATGCTGGAGAAAATTAAACTTTGCCAGCAAAGGAATAAATTACATCTTAAAATATATTACAATAGAAAACGCTGTAATAATATTTCACAATTTGACTGGTTTTACTGTATTTTTGATGATTAAATGTAGCCTTGATAAGCAGAAGAGACTTCTTTCAAAAACATTAAAACAATCTTACCAAAATCAAACTTTTAAATGGCAATGTAAAAGTTTCAACTATAGTCTTTTCAAAGGGGACATTTCTAGTTTATCATCTTCTTAGACAATGGCAACTTTTTCTGAAGTAGAAGAAAGTCTTGTGGTGTTGTGTTGATGTTGATCTTTTGTGGTAAAAAAGAAACCCTCTTAAAGCAGCCTAAAGTGTTTAGCTGGTCTCCCAGTCTGGTTGATCTGATTAAGCCAGTCGGTTTGGATGTTTTAGAGAGGTTTGGGGCACTTCAGTTGGCCGGTTAAACTAAGTTAGACCAAACTAAGCCACTTTAGGCTTGTTAAATCAGTTTTTCTCTAGAGTTCAATGAAGCTTGTCCAAGTATAGGAAGTTGGAAAATGTTGCACAATCATCTTTTACAAACTTTTAGCTCTGTACACATGACACCCACACCTAAACACCCAGATCTAATCCCTGAAGATTCATGGCTTGTATAAAACACTCTTACGCAGCAGCTCCCGAGAGCCACGTAAAACAGACTATTGGTGTTTTCAAGGCCTCCCCACTTCATCTCACACTCAGGGGTCACTTACTGAAGCCACACTGAGGTCGAGAGGTCGCTTTGAAAGAAAGCAAATCTGTGAAATGGATATATCGAGGAAGCAGATACGGTGGAAAAACAGACGTTCAGAGGTGAACTACAAAGTATTTTCACCTGTGAACAATGAGATTATTCCTTCCGTTGTCTCCGGTGCTTTAGGCGTTTTTAATATTGGAGATTTAAGATATTAGAAACATTTATAATGACTCGTTTAGATATTAAAGCAACATTCAGGGCCCAGAGCCACAGTGCAGCAAAATGTAAAAGTTTAATTTTGTTATAATTGTTTATTATTATTGTTTGGATATGTATGGTAATACTATGGTATTATTTGATCCTTTGAATATAAATCCCATATAAATGTGATAATCATTCAGTGACAATACTTATATTAAAGTACCATAGTATTACCATCTGACACCATTACTGTACCATCCCAGCTAACAAAAATATGTTATAATAACATTTTGCTAATGTTCCCATTAGGTTATGAAAACATTATTTTTGAGTGTTCTCTGAATGTCCAAAATGTCCACTTTTTAAAATGCTTTAAAAATGCTTTTTTCTTGGTTATGCAAACATTAGGCAAATTTCCATTTTTTTTTTGCATTTTGCAAACATTATGAGAATGTTATTTTGGAATGTTCTCTGAACATTCTGAATCACTGTAACATTAACAAAAAAAAGTACACAAATGTCCATCTTTTTGTAAACATTTAATAAACAAATGTTCCATAAACGATGTATAAATAACGTTTTGAGAACATAATTTAAAATGTTAAAAGCTTTCTAGTAACATGACCGGAAGAACATTTTTGTTTATATCTTTGAGAGAACCTTGCCAGAACATTTTGCTAATGTTCCCATTAAGTTATTTCGGAATGTTGTCTTAATGTAAAACGTTTTTTTTTTCTTGATTATTTGAACGTTAAGGGAACATTCCATTTTATCCAACATTATGTGAATGTTACTTTTGAATGTTCTTTGAAAATTCTCAAACAAGTAGTAACAATATTAGATGCGCATCAACTAAAAAGTTTCGAAAGAAATGTTCCAATAATGATGTATGAATAACATTTTGCGCGAACATTTTGAGAACATTAGTAAAGAGCAGATACATTTGAACGAACATTCTGTTAATATTACTGGAAGAATTTTTTTGTTTAGAACTTTGAGAGAACCTTTCCAGAACGTTCTGAGAACGTACCCTGTGTCCTTATATGACTCTTCCATTTTCAACCGTTTAACATTTCTGCGGCTGCGGTTTCTGTGGAAACTTTAGAGCAGCTTCTGCCATGTTTTTTCAGGCTCTGCAAAGTCTCGAGATCATCTTTCTCCATCATTTCATCTCATTTGATTCATGCTGACAGAAATGACTATTCGCTAGAATCTATGGGTGTTCATTTTCAACTCATCTCAAAGCAGATTGGAGCTTAAGGTGTGAAGGTCTGCTCGTGTTTTCTTAGCCCCTGCTGGTCGATGTCATAACTACACCATCATGCGACAGTTATTATCGACAGTCAGTCATGCAATGTTTTTATCCCGCTAACATCTAATAAACGAAGTTGAATGTTCTTAAAGGAAAAATTATGCTGAACTCCTGTCAACTAAAACATTTTCTTTGCTGAGCAAACTATTTGTGCAAAAATGTGCTTATGGAGAGAAATGAAACAAATGATCATCTTTGACAAGGTCCTTGAACAGCAGATGTGTAACTTTGCTTAAGTAGCCTATCTGGGTTTTGTTAAAATGAGCCGTGTTCCTTTTGGCGAAGAAATTATTCCACTTCCAGAGCCAGAAGCTTCTGATTATCAAAACAGAAACAGGGGATGATCGCAGCTAGAAGCCTCTCACTGACAGATTCCAACATTACGAATTATTCAAATAAACATCAAGATTAGCTTAATTCCATAAAGACCAATGCGTCTAGAAGTGCCGTGAGACATTTAGTGGGTTTCAATGGAGATCAAAAGCTTTCTGAAGTTTGTGTACCTTTTAAGGCAAGACACCCAAGCCATTGGTTAAAAAAAAAAAGCGAAAAATGCAAACATTTGTTTTGAAAAACTGAACATTGGATCAAGCCAGTTTCAAAATTCTGGTCTCATTTTGTTGACATATTAAAGTTAAAGGTTTTTACTGGGGGGGGGTCTTGAATATCTCTTTTTATCACTCCACAAAATCAGAAAATATTGACAACAGCCAGAGAAAAATACATGTATAAAACCAGGCGAATGATATATGAACAAACCCCTCTATAAAAACCTTCAGAATATAGACAGGAATAAAACTCTAAATGTTGGTGTATGTAAGTGCCGCTGAAGAGGAGAAACAAACTCATTTTGAGAAAACAGCCTTTAAAGATATGTACTGTAAGTTAAATATATAGATGCAAATAGATAAAGCACAATAAAATGAACACTTAAATGTGTATTTTGCATGTTTTCTTTCCACTAGTCTGAAAAAAGACAAAATTTTCAAGATTGACCAATGCATGAAAATAAACTTTTTTTAGTTTTTGTCGGTCTTAGCTTAAATAATGCACATTGCTCCTTTGAACCAACATTTAGAATAAACAATTCCATTTGTGCTTTTTAAAACATTTTAAATGTTTGATTTTAAAGCACACATACATCTGAATGCCTTGTTAAGTTTGAGATGTGATGTGTGTGTATTTGTAAGACTTGCGTCAAATTCCTCAAAACTTGACTCTTTAAAAAAAAAAAAAAGTTTGGATTTGAATTCTACGCAATATGTATTTCAGAATGTATTTCTGCCTTTCTTTGAAGTGAGGCTAAGAGGGAATTACATAACATCTCAGACATTTGCGGATGGGAGGGGGTTCAGAATTACATCTGTGTGGAATTCATCTAAACAATGCAGCGGTGTGAATAAGGCCACACAGCCACAGCTGGAAATGTGTTATAAGCACCAAAGCATGTTTACATATCTGCCCTTCTTCCCGGGAATAATATTCCAAGAGCTTACTCTCAACATTAGTCTCCGTCTGGAATCCATCTTTCTCTGCAGCACTGAGCTTCATATTCAAATTAAGCTAATTGTTGATATAAGATTTTATTGACGTCCCCAAGCAGCTCCTGCATGTTTACTTTAGGTTTCACAGCATCTTTCCCAGAGGATGGATTATTATTTAACCCCTTAACTGTCACCCCCCACATTTTTTTAAATAGGCATGAAAGTGCACTATCCAAACTTAAAGTATTGTAATTTATGAACACTTTGGAATACAGACCTAAGGTTGGTCTCTTTTTAAAGAAGAAAATCAGCAGATTGTTGCAAAAGTGGATAATGTTTTCAAAAATTATACCACAAACAGCCACCGGGTGCCATCCAAACTCCATTGAATTTTTTTAAAATCACAAATGTCTAGATTTCTCTCAATATTACTTCTATCTCAAAATAACCATCAAATGTGGAATCCTGAGACTCAGACTATATCCAATGATATGTTTTTAGTCAAGATTATAAAAAGGTTTGATTCTAAAAGACCGTAATGCATTTTGTAATATGACAATTGACACCGCCCACTAAGGGAGAGGAGACCGCCAAAAGATTTTAAAGTACCATTTCCATGGTAACGCAATGTCCGATTTCAAAATGATGATTACTAAAAGATTTGATAGAGAAAAAGGACAACAACAAAAAAAGAGCGCCAAGCGTCCCACAGGTGGGACGGTGACAGTTAAGGGGTTTAAGAGATGTGATGTACTGTAAATGCTAATGAGTTGTTCTGTTTCTTAAAGATTCCCACAGATGTTGGCTAAAGTACAATGAAGGAGGGACTGAACAATATCTACAGACTAGATCACAGAGGGTGAACCCTTTATTGAATAATTACTGAATAAAATAAATATTTACTTTCTTAAATTTCTACTGTCTGTTCCAGGTCTCATTGTGAACGATTCCAAAGAAAAGTTTGCCTTCATAATTTTTCATCAAAACTCGCTCACCTCTGAAACATTTTTCAGCTGATGTCAAACACCGTGTTTTTACTTTTCACCATCCAATCAATTCCACGTTGATAAAATCAAGCCCCGCCCACATTTGTCCTCATTTATCATCCTGTTTCACACAGAAGTACGCCACATTACGACAGTAAAAATGTTTACGCCATTTCAAGCATTTGTTTGTACATTCCTGTTTTGGGTCTCAGTCAACAACATAATTGTCCAGATTATAAAAACATGGATTGTTTCACATTTGCACGTGTTATGCAAAGATTAATTTGATTTGCAATAATATCAGATCTTGGGGTGATGCAGGCGTTTATTTGTGAAACTGAACTGAAGGGATCTCAAGAGGTTCTGACACTCAGCAGCAGATGATCGTTGATTTATTTGACCTCTTCGACAAGTTTCTTCTCAACAGGCTTTTGCTTATTCACAGTCTGATCTACAGTGTTTGTATTTATTTTGGGTTCTGCAGGAAACGCTTCGCACTTCACAGAGATTCAAGCACGAGCTGCGCACGAGCCGTTGTATTTAGAGTTGTAGCTATAAACAGATGAGTAAAGTTTGATGACAAACCTTAATGTTGGTTTGGCAAAGCCTTGCATGGAAGTTTTTTTACTGGAAGTCAATAAAATGTTGCTGGCATGATTTAACACATTACTATCATTATTTAGTATGTTACTAATGTGTTTCTAACACGATTTAACACTTTGCTAGCATGTTTTAATATGTTGCTAACCTGTTTTAGCATGTTGCTAGTATGGTTTAGCACATTGACAGCATGTTTACCATGTTCTAACATGTTGATAGCATATGTTGTTAACACGGTTTAGCACATTTCTACTGTTTTAGCATGCCACCAGCATGATTTAGCACAACATGGTTTAACATGCTACTAGCATGATTAAAAACATTGCTAGCATGAATTCACGTTGCTAGCACGATTTTACATGTTGCTAAATGATAAGCAAGTTGCTAGCATGATTTAGCATATTGATAATATGTTGTTAGCATGATTAGCACATTGCTATCATAAATTAGCATGTTGCCCTAAGATAGTTGTCAACGTTTGCTAGTGATAAACAGCTTAAATACTCTGTTTTGACCGCCTTTGTCTTTGGGACTTTTTGTAGATTTGATTGTTTATTTATCGAAAAGTCAGATCAGTTAGAAAAGATAAAGCATACCGAGTCATAGCCCGAGTTTTGTTGATGTAGCTTGAAAACACACACACATATACAAAATACAAAAGTACAAAAATAAATCAACACCAATATTACAAAATATCTCATTAAAAAGTGTATAAATCACTCGTTTATCTGAAGAAACATTGTCCAACAGCGGCACCAGCAGGTAAAGTTACAGCAGGAGTCCGCTTCTCTCTCGCCTCCCCTGAGCCCATTGAGTTTTAACAGACCCCCTAAAGCGTGCTGTGGGTTTGGTGGGGTGTATATATATTAGGGCTGTCATCGTTAACGCATTAACGCATGCAATTAATTTTACAATCCTTATCTAACTCTTTAACCCAATTTTGCTTCTCTGCTTGCGATTAGATCATTTTAAGCTGCTAAACTCCGGGGAAGTTTTCAGTCCAATGATCCAGTAAGCGAATGCATTCAAACAATACGTCCAAAACAGCCCTAATATAAAAGGAAACCAGGCTGATTACATCAGAGATCGCAGAGAGAACAGAGACTCGCGTTGCGTTTTAAGTGAATTATTAATTCCAGTGTGTTTGGTTTTTAAACACGTGTTCTGTCATATTCTGTGATTGTCTCTGAAGAGCGCGAGCCAGATTGTCAACATCCCACCGCTGTATGGCCAGATGAGACACAAACTACGTTTTTCTCCCCATTGTCAAAGCAGATTCTTGACCAGTACACGTACTCTCCATATCAATTTTAACCACACTGGGATGCACAGATAGGGACAGTTCAATAGGGGAATCTACAGAAGCAAGGAAAGTATCAGACAAGTCAATTACATCCTCATTTTTACGCGCTTGTGCACGAGTAACTGCGCACGCTGAGAACGTTGACGGGAATTGACTGACGAGCTCCACATCACAAATAGGAGTGTTTGTCACAATCGGGTAAGGAAACACCTTACCACCAGCCAGGTCGTTTCCTAAAATTAAACTCACACCTTCTACAGGCAGTCTTGGACGTACTCCCACTTTTACAGGACCTGAAACTAGATCAGACATCAGGAATACAGTATGAAGGGGAACTTTTATACAGCTCAACTCAATTCCACGGACCAAAACATCCATTCCTGTATAAGTTTCATTTGAAAAAGGTAACACACCTCCAAGGATGAACGACTGATCCGCTCCTGTATCCCTCAAAATAGAGATG
>NW_015634018.1:398394-407236 GCF_001515625.1 Sinocyclocheilus rhinocerous | reverse complement strand
TAGATGAGGGAAAATCAATTGTTCCACCTATCGCTAATCCATCACTTTTTCCCTCTTCACCTTCTAAATCAGTTTCTGCAGACAGTAACCCTTTTTCCACAAGTTCAGCATACACTTCAGCTTTAATTACTTTCTTCGCTGCAGAACTTGATACAGAAATATTCAAAATTTCAGCAATTTGCAAAAGATCTTTTTTACGAAACGCATCAAATTGCTGTATACTAGGTTTAGAAACAAATGCTCCAATATCTAGCTCCATATTCACTCAATGCTTTTTACCTTCTTAAAAACAAGATAAAAAAAAAAACAATTGTTACCCACTGAAAAGAGACCAAAAATGGTACATTTTAGACATTCGTTAACAATAAAACTCATTCAAAACAAACAAGTCAACTAGGCGAACAAACTTCCACTTGTTGTCCACAAAAAAAACAAGCGGACGAGCCCCCATTTGTTACGAACAACGAGTTAAATCCCTACTCAAAGAGAAATAAACTGGTCCATAACAGTTAACAGGGATCCATCTAGGAAAGATCCCTGGGGTCCCCGCTCTCATTCTTTAAATTTGTCAACCACAAAACACTTAAAGTGCAAATAAAAGTAAGTTTATTAACAAAAGAAACAAAGGAACATCATAAACTTCGGGAGGGGCAATTTGCCAAAGTAAATTACAATAAACAAAACTACTACTAAACAAACTAACCTAGAAATCAGATAACAAATAAAATACAAGTTCTTCCCTCCCTGCTAACATAAACAGGAGAAAACGAACAAAACAAACAGGCACCCACCTCCCTACCAAGCTCCACTTAACAAGGTCCAGGAAGTAAGCGACCAAACGTAACAGATATCAAACACAACGCAACCTTTCATCAGCTTACGTGGCTGTGGGGCCGCCGTGTGCATCGCTCTGACATGCTAACCTGCTTCTGCGCCTCTCAAACATCTGATAACTTTTGTTTAAACAAGCATAGTTACAGCTAAACGCTCGTTCCGGCAAGCACAAATGTTTTCACAATAGTTTACAGTGTTGCAGCTAGCTTACGGTATAATGTTTTAAAAACATTCTATTAAAAACAAAACATGATGTGCAGTTTGCATATTTCAAATACGATCCATATCAAACTGTAGTTTGTGACAATGCAAATTTTATGACAATACAAATAAAATGTTCTGGAAACATTGTGAAAATACGTCAGCATTAAGCAAGTGAGTGTAACGGGTTAATAAAGACAAAAATGTAGTACAGGACTTATATAAAGGTGGTTGTAAAATAAGCCCAGCTAACAAAAATATGTACCAAGAACATTTTGCTAACGTTCCTGTTATTTCAGAATGTTCTCTGAATGTTCAAAGAGTGTAAATGTTTAAAAATGTTTAATATTTTTTCTTGGTTATGTGAGCATTAGATAAAACATTAAAGGAATGTTCCTTTAATGGTTTGTGGTTAAAAAGTGTATCAATTTAAATTTTTTAAAGAAAATTACCGAATTGGCTAGATATAAGACCCTTATCCCAAGGCTGGGATCGTGTAGAGCTCTTTGAAGCTACATTGAAACTGCAATTTAGACCTTCTTCAGCCCATTGAAGTCTATTATATGGAGACAAATCCTGGAATGTTTTCCTCAAAAACCTTCATTTCTTTGCGACTGAAGACAGAAAGACATGAACATCTTGGACGACATGGAGGTGAGTAAATCATCAGGATTTTTTATTCTGGAAGTGAACTAATCCTTTAATCATTTTGCAAATATTATGGGAAAGTTATACTTTTGAATGTTCTCTGAACCACCTGAATCTAGTAATTAGCATTTAAAAACTAAAACTAAAAACTATAATGTGCCAGAAAAACGTTCCGTGACTGATATTTGAATAGCATTTCTGTACTCACATTCTGAGATCAATAAAAAAATGTTACTGGAGGAACGTTTTTGTTTAGAACTTTGTGAGAACCTCTCTAGAACTTTCTGAGAATGTTCCCTGTTAGCTAGGAATGTATTTTTATTTTCTTATTTATTTACTTACTTACTGAACAGCTATAACAAAACCAGTTTTTCCAGAAATTTTAATTAAAGACTGAATAAAAACCAGATAACTTGAACTATAAGAACGTTTGTTCATAACTTGACAGAACTCTAGCCAAAGTTCTGAGAAAGTTCCCTGTTAGCTGGGAATATGTGTCCCTGCAGCACAAAAGCAGTCTTAAGTCGCTGGGGTATATTTGTAGCGATAGCCAACAATACATTGTATGGGTCAAAATTATTGATTTTTCTTTTATGCCAAAAATCATTAGGATATTAAGTAAAGATCATGTTGCATGAAGATATTTTGTAAATTTCCTACCGTAAATATATCAAAACTTAATTTTTGATTAGTAATATGCATTGCTAAGAACTTCATTTGGACAACTTTAAAGATGATTTTCTCAATATTTCGATTTTTTTTTTTTTGCACCCTCAGATTCCAGATTTTCAAATAGTTGTATCTCAGCCAAATATTGTTCTATCATAACAAACCATACATCAATGGAAAGCTTATTTATTCAGCTTTCAGCTGATGCACAAATCTCAATTTCGAAAAATTAACCCTTATGACTGGTTTTGTGCTCCAGGGTCACATTTATGAAATCAACTGAAAATGAAAGTTGTTTCAGAGGCAGAGCAAGTTGTTGCAATTTGATGAAATATTATGAATACAAACTTCTTTTTTTTTTTTTTCTAATTCGGAATAACACGATGAGAGCAGAAATGTGCCTTAAGGACATTTTTGATTTCATGTCGACTCTAACACCATCTAAAACCAGCAAAGTAATATAAACAACCAGCATAAAACAGTATCAGAAATCATAAATATACTGTAGAAAATTAGTGCATTATAGAAAATGAGATTCAGGTTTCATTACTGTGATTGACAGGCAGAAATTTAATGTAAACACATTTTCTGTTGTTTTGGCCTCATTTTCTGAGGCCAAACAGAAGCTCCTCTGTCAGAATCCTATCGCTGAGTGGCAGCCTGGAGCGGATCAACCCTGCGGGCCTCATGAGATGATAAACTAGGTTACCGGCGCTGCTTGATCAACCAGACAATCGTCTAACTGTAAAGGACTGCCAATTTGTTCAACCGAATATATGAAGTCTGCATTGTGTTGCATTGACCCTTTTGTACGGAGCAGCTAAAGGACTTTTATTTTGAAATGAACAACGCAAATCGGACTGTATAAATCGCGAGCCATTTCCGCCCATTTGGGTATGTGTGTGTGTGCACGCTTTGTGAAGGACGCAGCCTGCAGTTTGTGGCGTGTTTCTCTTTCTTTTATTGTACTTGTGCATCTCACTGAAAAGGGTAATAAGGTAAATGATTTTGTACATTGTATGATGCGTAATGTAATGTCCGGTTTCGTATTTGGTTTATGTATTGTTTGTTTTTGTTTTGTCTGTTCGTAGTTCTTACGGTGTCTACTTGAATGTCAACGGATTAAACATTTACGGAAACATCAGTTAAGGAGCATTGACCATCATTTCAGTGGGGTAGCAACACTAACTTCAGTGGAGCAGTGGTACGCTCTGAGATTATGCACACTTCAGATTTGCTATTTTTGGGGGAAACCAAAACTGCTCTGGAAGCTCATGACAAGTGGCCTGGAACAATTTTTGTTTGCTTGTTTGATCATTGCATTAAATTAAATTTTTTGCACTACAATAATGAAAATCTGGGAGAAAATATGATTGTCATATATTTTAGATTTAATTTATTCTTGGGTTGAAATACAACCTTGAACGTGTTCCTGACAGGCTTCATGAGATTGACCTGATGCGACATCCTCATTACAACTAGATTAATTCCCTCGTAAACTGTGTTTTATTTTTGACATTGGACATGACGTTGGACACTGAAACGGTGTAATAAGTCAACATCTACAGGGGACGTCTCTCTCAGAGGAGGTTTGGGCCGATCCAGATGCTTCTTTGAAGTTCAGATGCAGTGAATGGCTCCGTGGAACACTGTCAGTTCCCAGTCGGTTTTACAAGTTTTTGCCTTTTTCCATCTGTTGAGCATATTTTCATCCATTTGCGTGTCCTGCTCATGTGATGTCTCCTCTTTTATGTTCCTTTCCATGTGGAAATGGTGAAAATGTCTCCCAGGAGTTTTGCATCCATGAGAAGGTAATGTCAGGTCATATTAAAGATATTTTGTAAATATAAACACTATCGTGGTGTTTATCCAGCCACATATTGAGTGGTGACGCAGGTCTAAATTCTATAGCTATTATCATGTCCTGATCCCCTATTTTTCCCTAATAAAAAGGCAGTTTTTGATTTAATTGGCTGCAGATACTTGAGTCTTTTATAATACTAGCTTTGAGAGTAGATCAGATCAGTGACAGTAACTATCAGATTATGTGAAGTCAAGCCTCACTACTTACTATTGATCTTAGGTAAAAAAACAACAACTGGTAAAGGGTTAAAAAAAATCTAACAAACTTATATTGTAAGACTGATCTGAGCCATATCTACAGTCTTAATGGATAACTCCACTTGGCAGACACTCAGACACCCTAGCAACTGCACAGTAACACACTAAAAGCGACTCAGAACAGCATAGCAATGCACTAAAACCACTCAGAGCAGCATAGCAACAGCATAGGAATGCACTAAAACAATCAGAGCAGCATAGCAACGCACTAAAACCACTAAGAACAGCATAGCAATGCACCAAAAACAATCAGAGCAGGATAGCAACAACATTGCAACGCACTAAAAACACCCAGAACAGCATAGCAACAGCATAGCAATGCACTAAAACCACTTGGAACAGCATAGCAACAGCACAGCAACACACTAAAAACGACTCAGAAAAGCATAGCAATGCACAAAAACACTCTGAGCAGCATAGCGATAACATACAACACAATAAAAACACTCAGAACAGCACCCAGCATCAAAACATACCTAACCAGCATATGCTGGTTTTTTCAACAGGGGAATCTGTTCTAGATTTGTGTTGGAAGTTTTCTTTGGAATGGAAATATGAATATTTTATTTGTAAACAACATACTTTTTTCCGCTTATTTCAGTTAATGTTATAAGCGAGATGACCCAGTAGTAGAGCTGACAGTGCCGTGTAAACACGACTGAAGACGAGAAAAGAGGAACAGACGAACCGATTCAATTGAGTGAGTCATTTACGCTGGAACCGCTCCGATTGATTCAAACTCGTGACTTCGATCATTCAAGTTCAAGCGATTCACTAGAAAAAAATAAAAATAAAAACAGATCAAAAGAGCCATTCGTTTTCGAATTTCGACATCGCTTGTGATGATTTTAAAAAGTAGGTATATTGATTTGTGAAACGGAGCTTTTCGAAACTTTTCGAAACAGTTAAACCCTTGCGTCGCAAAATGATTCACTGTTTAGAAGCGCTCCAATCGGATCGCGTATCGCGAATCAGTTGATTCAGATCGGAACTTCGGAGTGTGTCTTTTTTTTCTGATTTCTTTTTTTAAAGGGGTCATATGATGCGATTTCAATTTTTCCTTTCTCTTTGGAGTGTTACAAGCTCTTGGTGCATAAAGAAGATCTGTAAAGTTGCAAAGACTAAAGTCTCAAATCCAAAGAGATATTCTTTATAAAAGTTAAGAGTCAACCACGCCTACCTAAAACGGCTCGTTCTAACACGCCCCCACATGTCTACGTCACGATGTGGGAAGATTTGCATAACGCCGCCCAAATGTTCACGCAAAAAAAGAAGGCGTAACTTTTATTCTCGCTGTAGTATTGTTGCTGCCGCCATGTCGTGAAGACGCTGTGTGTTTCGTTGTGAAAGCGAAACTACTTTGTTTGGTCTTCCAAAAGAGGACGATATCTGCTTCGTCATGCCTGGAGCTGATCCGTGCTGGTCACTGAGGGAATACATCAACTTAGTGCTGTGGATCGCCGGATCGGCTTTCACCGTGGACGAAGCGGAGTCCGGTCGTCACATGTTGTTGCCGCTCCTTCGTCGAATCCGCCGCCCGCCTCCGCTCACTCTAGCCCGGCCTCAGCTCATGCTACGCATAAACACATTTCATTACACCAAATACACCAAATAATGTTCTTTTTAGCAGCATCATATGACCCCTTTAAAATTATTATTATATAGTACAAAACATTAAACCATTAAGGCAGTACAGTTAAAAACAAAACAAAGACAAAAGAAAGAAAGAAAAAAAGTAGCCTATACACGAATACAAATCCCTTCCGAAAATTAACAGTGGTTTTAAATAATTTTTTCTGTAGTAAAACCATGGTTAATTTTCGTAAGGGATGTGTTTTCAGGTTAACAAACAAACAAACAAATAAATAAATGTACACCTTAAGAGGACACATAGGATGAATAGAGATGCAGTTTTTACTGATTCAGGATTAACAGAACTTTGAAAGTTTCCATGTACTCGTCTAGATCAACTCTGAATAAAGAAAAGAGAGGTTTAGAGCCATATTTTTGTTTATGTATGTGAAATTTAGCTAGCAGGCAACACAAATTAAGTTATATTTTCCTATATTCTCTTTGGAGTAGTCAAACAATCTAAAGAAAACATCTTTAAAACAGAAAGAAAAATCACTTGCAAAATAAGTTCGAATAGCAACAGCAGAGTTTCAGCATTGGTCCAATTCATTTTTAATATTTAAAAAAAAATATTTACAGCGTAATTAAGACACCCAGCGCTCTAATGCTGCTGTAATGTTGTGGGTTTTACATAATCAGAATTGTGTAATAATTGTCTGATGAATATGCTAACCTAAAAAAAGCCCTCTTTATGAATTATGCTGGCTACCATAGCTATAAATAAAGACTTTAGATGACATGAAACTGTGGTCAATAGCCTTGAGGGGTGCTGTTATGTCCCCATCAATGTCAAAATCAAACCTACACCCTTGATAATAATGCATCAAAATATTGTCAAATGTTTGTTCTCAGAAAACTGAGAGAGAAGCCTCTTAAACATAAGCAATCGAATCAGGCAAAAATGAACAAGCTAATGCACAAATCCTCGAAACATCATTGACTATGCGCTGAAGTGTCTTGCGGCAGGACGCGTTGCAGGCACCATACCACACAGTGATGCAGCTGAGAAGGTTCCAGAATATAGCAGACGTCCCTCTGCTGATGCATTTGAGACACGAAGAGGGTCAAACAGACCGCTGGGATTTCTGAAGAATGGGAAACTATTACCTGACTGATTATCTGTGAGCAATGCTCGCTCTCGACAGTGTGCTACTGATGCAGCGGAAGTGCTAGCGGTCATGTGGATTGCCTTTCGGGGGCGATTTGATTTCCGTTTTCCTCAGATAGCCCTCGTTTATCATAGACTGTCTAATAAAGCAATCTGTGAAAGCTCATGATGAAGTCCACCTTGAGGCAAAGTTGGGGAAAACTCGGTTATACTTGCATGCTAATGCTCAAATAAACACACACACATATATTTCTCACAGCGTAATATATTTTGTCCTCTCACTACCTTGACAAACAAACCCAGACTCGGTTTTGAAAAATGACCCTGCGCTACATTTCCCAGAGAACACGAGCAGCTGTATAAGAACTGTATGATTAATGAGTCGACGTGCTGCACATTTCATTCAGCCTGCGCGAGAACATCTGCACAACTGTTGATGTAAAGGCTGTCACGGACTTTACTGCTGAGCAACCACCGCCTGTTATTCAACAACTCCATCTGCTAACAGAAATGTACTTTAAATTTCATTTCAACCAGAATGGAACTGTGACTGTTTGTGTTTATCATAAAAGTATATGGCAACACAATAATGACTATGAGTAAAGTTTGTAAACAAACTTTGATGTTGGCTTGTCAAGGCCATAAGAGAATAAGAGATAACATGCAAAATATGCAGAGAGGTGGGTCACCAGGACTGGAATTGAGAACCACTGATTTAGCATGTTTCTAGGACATTTTATCATGTTGCTAGCATGCTTAGCATATTGATAGCATGATTTAACACATTGTTAGCATTTTTTAACATGTTGCTAAAGTATGTTAACACATTGTTAGCACGTTTTAGCATGTTTCTTGCATGATATGCATGTTGTTAACATTTTGGCACATTGTTATCATGATTAACATGTTGCTAACATGATTAGCATGCTGTTAGCATTTCAGTTATGCCTAATTCTGTCAGAAATCCTAAATGTATAGCAGAGCTGAAGAGGTTAAATGGCTAAATAGAGGCAAGAAAGAACAGACCAATCACAACAGAATATGCAAAACATAAGGCCAATCACAGTTCCGTATGCAAATACCACAAAGGCATAAGCAGTACTGTATTTTGATAAACATTCTAACAATGCAAGTCAATGGGAGATTTTCTATTTCAAAAGTTTTCAACTTATTTTTTTTTAAGTATACTGTTTATAAAATAAAAATAATAAAATTGTTATTATTAAAACATTTTTTTACTGCTTTTTCTAGAAACATACCATAATAATACAAGACTGTTTAGGATGGTTGCCAAGGTGCTGCTATAGTGTTCTATATAGAACAACCTCCTGGACAGCAACCAATCTGGCTTCAGAAGTGGACATTCGACCGAGACTGCCTTGCTATCAGTTGTTGAAGCCCCAAATCTTCTATACTTATCTTGCTGGATCTGTCCGCTGCTTTTGATACGGTGAACCACCAGATTCTCCTGTCAACACTATTGGAAAATGCCATCTCAGGAACCGCACTCCAGTGGTTTGAGTCTTACCTCTCAGATAGGTCCTTCAAGGTATCTTGGAGAGGTGAGGTGTCCAAGTCGCAACATCTAGCTACTGGGGTCCCTCAGGGCTCAGTTCTTGGACCACTTCT
>NW_015634018.1:390944-397889 GCF_001515625.1 Sinocyclocheilus rhinocerous | reverse complement strand
TACCTTGCTACGTGTACTGCGTTAGGCTAACCGTTGATTGACATTTGCACTTACATATTGTTGCTCTTTTGTTAGTTTTGATTGCTTCTATTGTCCTCATTTGTAAGTCGCTTTGGATAAAAGCGTCTGCTAAATGACTAAATGTAAATGAGTGGCTGGCCCTTGTATTGTTTTCTTTCATTGTCTTTGGCAGTCTCACCTTGCTGTCGTCCTGTCAGTGGTTTGCGATTACTCATCTGCGGCCGTTTACCAGATTTCTACTCATCTGCAGATGTTGGCGTACACAACTTCAGCCTGTTGACCTTGATTCTCAGAACTCCACATGAGCGGCAGTCGCGGTCGTTAATATTCATGGCGCACCTACAGTATCCCAGCATGCCGCAGTCGCTAAGTGCCTCTTTGAGGAACATTGACCTTACGCTGGATTGAGGGTTCATGCTTAGCATGGTCATTACTGAGGCCAGCCAACACAAACAGAGAAGAAAAACAAGGCCAGAGTGAGGAAACCAGTGTTTATTGTGTGATTTCATGGTTGACTGAGACGCGTGACATCAGCTTTCTGTCACTCTCAATTTGTCTGTATTTATTACTTTTGGGTCGCGTCTGTATCAACTCTGGCCCTTCAATACGTCTGAAGCTAAAATCTGCCTTGTTTCCAGGTTTTTCTTCAACCTTAAAGATATAGTTCACCATTTCCTTCCAAACACATATGTAATTTATTAGAATTTTTGTGAAACATAAAAGGAGAATTTCTGTGTAAACCTTTACACAGATTTTTCCCATTTGCCACAGAACAAAAGTTCATCATAAATTCATATATTCAGTCATATATATGAGTCCATATGAAGAGCAACTCAAATTTAAGTGGTTTTCAATGTCCCTTTCCTCTGATAAAAGCTCATACATGTTAAAAAAAAAAAAGCTGTATGATTCGCACTTTTATTTTGCATATGAATGAACACATATATCCTCAAAGCTTTCATATGACTTCAGATGAGGACTAAAAGGGAATATGGATGCAAGTTTGATAATGCTTCCCTCTGTCATTTTATGCTGTGGTCACTATAAATTATATATAAACATCCCCTTAAAATGGCTATAAATTAAAGTCAATCAATTATTGTGATATTTGTAAAACATCAACGTGTCTCTCACTTCATCCTCTATGTTGCATGGATTTTGGTATTCTTTTTTTCCTTATAATGAGGAATCAAATTTTCATTGATCTTTGGAGAGTTCATCGTATCATAACTTTCAGAACTCCAAACACATTAAATTAATATGGCCCAAACATAAAAAACATAAAATAAAATACAATAAAAATATTGTATATAAATAAATATTTTTGTATTTAATTTAGTTATGCATTTAATGTATTTTCTAAATAATAAAACAAAAAATAAGCAATAAAAACATTACATTGTGACTGTTTAAATAAATGAATAAATAAATAAAAAATGTTGCAAAATAGCTTTGGGTGCTTTAGTGCCAAAAAAATAAATAAAAATGCACACCTGTATAGTCGTAGTGGCACCAGTGAACTCAAATCATATTGGCCAGCATGTTTTTAATTACTGGATTATCTATGACGCCTTAAAACAGAGCCTATTTAGGCAGCTCTCTCGAGCTTTCAGTCGAGAGACATGCTGCAGGTATATTAGATCTCCTTCATTTAAATACATTATGCAGCACTTTACTAACACTGAAGACATTGTTGCTGAAATCACTTCTGCCACCATTAAAAGTATCAAAATGATCAAAGTTTCAATCCATTCTTCATTACATGTTTAATAACCTCTGTTTGTTTACTCACCAGGGAGCAAGTTGATTCTGTAGGCCTATTATAATGCAAACATGGCATTTTGCAGAACAGGTGTTTCTGTGGACACTTCAGACTCAATCTCATCTGTGCTTTGGCACGGCGGTGATGGATAAACCCGTCTGCAACGCCCAGCATTGTTTTTCCTCCCCTGCAAAACAGCATCAGCATGTAAAGCACGATGTTTTCACCTCCGTAAATCACAGCTATAGAGCTCCAGGCTACATTTATATCATTCAGCAAGAATAAACTGCACCTGATCATATAATGTCATTATGTTTTGGTTTGATATATAAATCAGTCTGATGTAAAACCAAAGTGTGAACTTTAATGTTATCAATGTCATTTACACAAGTCAACAGTGAGGTTTTCAGAATTTCCTTCCCATTAAATTATGACTGTTCTTGGGCCAAAATCATCAAAATAAAATAAAATAAAAAATAAAATAATAAACATTAACCCTAATGACATAAAAAAAATTAATAAAAAAAATAAATATTTTAAACATTTAATTAAATAAAAAATATATATATTAAAATCATATTGGCCTGCATGTTTAAATTTTTGAATTGCGCAAAAAAATCTAGTCCAACTCGTCCCTGGTACAGTTTGAACAGGAACATCAGAATGGATTGCTTCATTATTGGAAGAAATAAGCCTCGAAACTTGGGTAAAATTAACTGGCACCGGCAGCAGCCAAACCCCCTTTTTATTAAATATTAGTATTTAATTACAGCTATAAAACAGATTAACAGAGACAATTTGATATGTTCCTCCACAGCTCCATATTACATTCTAAAAGAACATGCTAAGATCATAAAATGCACCGTTTCTCATCAGATTCGAGTCTTGCCATTTTATACCTTGGACATCGAATCAATGGTACATCCAGGAACGAGATACCAGCCACAAAAGAGATGTAATAAAAGCACATTAGCCTGAATGATCCACCTAATAAAGTTCAGAGAGGTTAGTTAGGACAGACAATATCAATTCAGCAGGGAAAATCGTAGAAGACACAATAGCGGCTACCGGTCAGTCCTCGTCTGAGCGTCTCGAATGTGTATTGGTGGTTAAAGGTACATCCTTCCACACATGCTTTAATTCAAAGTAAAAGCTGTCAAGCACAATGCCTGGAAAAGGATATTTTAGGCCTCACGTCCTGTTCATCCGATGTCATCAATGCTGTGACCTTTAATCCAGTATTTAAGATGACGACCTTCAAGAATTCCATTCGGAATCTGATTTCCTGTTGTGTAGAGATTTAAAAGAGACTGAATTCCGTCACTTCTGCACATGAAACCAAACTGGTGGACTTTGCATATTGCATAATAGTTCACACAGTTGACTTTATAAAACATACAAATATGCTTATGGGTTTGTAAAATGCACAGCATCAAAATGGTCAAATAAACAGGAAAACTGGAGTAGCTCTTAGAGGAAATGTTGACCTATATGCATTATCTCATGAAGTGCTCACTTCCCTTTAGGATCTGTCTGTAATGCATCACAATCTTACGGCGTATGCAACTTCAACTCTTCAAGCATTAAAACAAACCAAGAATGACCACTTAAAATTGTTGGACAACATAAAGATCACCAAACGTTGCTTAGAAACGCAGACTTCAAAACATTTCTCTAGTCGTAGAGTATCGGCCTACTGAGAAATTCCTCAAACACCCCTGTTGAACTCGACTTGCCCTCTTGTTCTTCCTTGGCTGTTGAAAACATTTCCAATAAAACCTTTTCGCACCTCATAAACTGTTTTATACTGTGTCGAGCACCTTATATTCACTTTTTCGGTCTTCAAATAAACCTGCAGATGGTTTGCTAATAATACAGTGGGTTACGAGAACGTACTGTATATATATATGCATGCAAAAATTGACACACTTCACCTTAAAATTCAGAATGAACAAATGCAAGATATTTCATTCGGTTTTACTTCAAAGTCTCAGCTCGTACGTATCAGAAATGGCACAGCAAATCAAATCAGACGGCGCTGAGAACATCTGAATCAATCTACAATCAAATTAAATGCTGCACAACTGTTATTATTTCATCAGCTTGTAATCTAAAGGCAGTTAGATGATCTCGATAGGCTCATGTGTAAATTAGCATATTCTTAGGATGCATGTGAGATAGTTAGACAAAGCCACAATCAGAAGCACAAACTAGCAGGGCTCTACAGTGCGACCGAAAACTACTGCGTGCGATTATGAAAGAATATTTAAGAGCAGCAGTGCGACTGACCCGATCAGCATATCTGCTTCAAAGGTTTCTCTTTAGGAGTTTTCGCAGCGTTAAGTAATGTATCGCATATTTGTTGATTCCAGTGTTAATCAGAATTGTCTGACTACAACACTATTGCCTGATTTTACTCTATTTCATCAACGAAAATAGTTTCAAGCAAAGTCACAGCTGAGCCGCTGCGCATCTCCAAGCAGACATGATTAAAAACATGAATTTAATTGCACTCATGCCACATCTGAACCTCATTAAATGTCTGTAAATATGCCTTCATGCCACTTTTGTGTTCTTCTGTGCAGATCTGTAGCGTAAATTAAATCTGATTGGTAACTTGTTCTTCTTATTCTGCTTGTTCTTATTCTTTTGTCTTAATTAGAAATTATGAAAAAGCTTATAAACATACATTTTCAATTTGACACTTTTAATAAAGTTAGAACAATGCCATTACAAAGGTAAAAAAAAAGGCCCCTGTAAATCACTTTAGGAGTCTTAGGAGTATATATACACACACACACACACACACACAATTTTTTAATTTGGAGTGCTCCTAAAAAAAAAATTAATTCATTGTTTTTGCATTAGACGTGGCAAATTGTTATTCCCCAGGCTGAGATGACATTAATCTTTCCTCCGGCGCCTTCTACAATCGCTATGATTGATGCTTGCTAAGCTTCAATTATGCCTTCTGGGGCTGAACAGTTTCCCATGGTGCACTAAATCAGTCACTCTAGTCATTATTTCTGCCATTTCCAAGACGTCTAATGACACTGATAACATTCTAATCATCAAACCGGCCGAATGAACGCAGCCAGATCATGCCACCGACGATCGCGTTTCCATTGGGCGTAACCCGGCCATCGCGCCTTTTCAGTCCAATTTCGACATTTATGCATGAACTATATAGCTTCATTTTATCCCTCAGATCAGATGAGGCCATTATCCAGCCCATCTCATAACTAAAATCTCACCAACTCAATATGAAGTCGTGAGGATTGATTACACCAATGTAATTGTCTTCTTAGTGGAAAGTGATCATATTAACTCTGGAAAGCATGAACAATGTGTGCCGAGTGTGTCTGAGGGACATAAGAACGGGCAAGGCATTTAGAGACTGATGTTTCCAGCCTTTCATCAGTACTGGACTGCAGATTCAGATTCAGCAGTACAGGGTTCACAAGCTGATGAAAGTTTTGTTTCCTGCAGTACATCGTAGGTAAATATCCACCTCATCCAGCGAATCATGACTGTGAGAAACCGCAGCAAACGATTCAGTGAGTGAACTGTTCGAATGAATCAAACTGAATCGCAAACCAGTTCAGAACTTCTTGCAAACCCATTTAACCGATTAGATCAAAATAGTGATTCATTCACGATCTGGCATCGCTAATTCTGATGCTAAACAGCTGATAAAAAAACACATGACATGATTGCATGATATATGATCAGAGAAAATGATTCTCATGTCTTTAGCCTAATTTCCACCATCAGACAAGATTTATCGGTAAAATATTTTACTGGGGCATAAGGCTCGTAAAAACGATTCGTTGAACTGTAACTATGCTAGTAGTTAAGTAAATTATTTATATCAGTTATTTCGGCCTGTTCATCATAAAAATTTTCATTTTTGGTTCTACAGAAAAAAAAAAGGTTTTTGGGGAAAAAGTGGTTATATATAAAAAACTATAATATATAACTAATATAAAATAATTAATTTACATTATGGGTGAACAATTTATTTTACATTTTATTTTGTCTCCCAATCATGGTAGCTCTGAGAGTAAAAGATACTGCTCATAAGTTCATCATCTGATATTGGATTGCAGCCTCAAATATTCAGCTGGAGGTGATTTCATTCTGGCCACAGCTAGACAAATGACAGAAATCCTTTTTTCTTTGTGAAACCCGAGCAAGTCTTTTTCAAAGCGCTGCTGCTGTGCTCCAGGACACATGCTGTGTAGGTTGCGTGTGGGGCGCAGACCTTGAACGAGTATTTACACGGATCTGTCATTCATTCTGAATGAGGTGAGAGATAGAGCCACATTCAGGCCACGAATTCTGGAGGTAAATAAGAGCGTCTTGGATCTTCTTAAGCTTTCTTTTGAACCCCATGAGCGGGTGGAGCATAGGCCCGTTCACACCAAGAATGAAACATAAGTAAGGGATAATGCACGGTTAGCTCTGCATTAAACGATTTTAATGCACAATGTGGAGGCCAAAAACCTAAGCAGGTTGGCTGGTGTTAGCTGGTCAGCAGGCTGGTTTTAGGGGGTTTTGGCCACTTCTTTAGCTGGTCAGGCTGGGAGACCAGCTTAAACCAGCTAAGACCAGGCAACCAGCTTAGGCTGGTTTTAGTCGGGTTTTTTTTCAGCGGTTGCCTCCGCGGAGTGCATTTAAATTGTTTAATGCACAGCTAGCCGTGCATTATGCCGCTTATACCATGGCCATTTGCCAGTATTGACAAGTTAAACCGGTTAATGATGTTTGCAGCTCAATATTTGACGGTCAGTTATGGCTCGTTAGCTCTAGACACAGAGATGAAACAGTGCGGTAAGACCACATTTATTTGAATGAATTATAGCATTTATTTGAATTAATTATTGATCGATTAATCGCTCAAGAGAGAGAGAGAGAGAGAGAGAGAAAGAGAGATGACAGTTGTGTGTGTGCATGAAGCTGTGTTTAGTAACTTAAAAATCAACGATTTTACCACCTTGTTGCTGAGGAACATAAGTGATCCAATATGTAAGCTATTTTATTAATAAAAGTTGCAGGGCAGCGCTGACAAGAAGTTTCTGTGTTCCTCTCTCTCTCTTTGTGTGTGTGTGCATCAATTAAAGCAGCGCATTAATATATAACAGTGATTAAACTGACTTGGA
>NW_015634018.1:386496-389831 GCF_001515625.1 Sinocyclocheilus rhinocerous | reverse complement strand
CTCACCAACTCAATATGAAGTCGTGAGGATTGATTACACCAATGTAATTGTCTTCTTAGTGGAAAGTGATCATATTAACTCTGGAAAGCATGAACAATGTGTGCCGAGTGTGTCTGAGGGACATAAGAACGGGCAAGGCATTTAGAGACTGATGTTTCCAGCCTTTCATCAGTACTGGACTGCAGATTCAGATTCAGCAGTACAGGGTTCACAAGCTGATGAAAGTTTTGTTTCCTGCAGTACATCGTAGGTAAATATCCACCTCATCCAGCGAATCATGACTGTGAGAAACCGCAGCAAACGATTCAGTGAGTGAACTGTTCGAATGAATCAAACTGAATCGCAAACCAGTTCAGAACTTCTTGCAAACCCATTTAACCGATTAGATCAAAATAGTGATTCATTCACGATCTGGCATCGCTAATTCTGATGCTAAACAGCTGATAAAAAAACACATGACATGATTGCATGATATATGATCAGAGAAAATGATTCTCATGTCTTTAGCCTAATTTCCACCATCAGACAAGATTTATCGGTAAAATATTTTACTGGGGCATAAGGCTCGTAAAAACGATTCGTTGAACTGTAACTATGCTAGTAGTTAAGTAAATTATTTATATCAGTTATTTCGGCCTGTTCATCATAAAAATTTTCATTTTTGGTTCTACAGAAAAAAAAAAGGTTTTTGGGGAAAAAGTGGTTATATATAAAAAACTATAATATATAACTAATATAAAATAATTAATTTACATTATGGGTGAACAATTTATTTTACATTTTATTTTGTCTCCCAATCATGGTAGCTCTGAGAGTAAAAGATACTGCTCATAAGTTCATCATCTGATATTGGATTGCAGCCTCAAATATTCAGCTGGAGGTGATTTCATTCTGGCCACAGCTAGACAAATGACAGAAATCCTTTTTTCTTTGTGAAACCCGAGCAAGTCTTTTTCAAAGCGCTGCTGCTGTGCTCCAGGACACATGCTGTGTAGGTTGCGTGTGGGGCGCAGACCTTGAACGAGTATTTACACGGATCTGTCATTCATTCTGAATGAGGTGAGAGATAGAGCCACATTCAGGCCACGAATTCTGGAGGTAAATAAGAGCGTCTTGGATCTTCTTAAGCTTTCTTTTGAACCCCATGAGCGGGTGGAGCATAGGCCCGTTCACACCAAGAATGAAACATAAGTAAGGGATAATGCACGGTTAGCTCTGCATTAAACGATTTTAATGCACAATGTGGAGGCCAAAAACCTAAGCAGGTTGGCTGGTGTTAGCTGGTCAGCAGGCTGGTTTTAGGGGGTTTTGGCCACTTCTTTAGCTGGTCAGGCTGGGAGACCAGCTTAAACCAGTTAAGACCAAGCAACCAGCTTAGGCTGGTTTTAGTCGTTTTTTTTTTCAGCGGTTGCCTCCGCGGAGTGCATTTAAATTGTTTAATGCACAGCTAGCCGTGCATTATGCCGCTTATACCATGGCCATTTGCCAGTATTGACAAGTTAAACCGGTTAATGATGTTTGCAGCTCAATATTTGACGGTCAGTTATGGCTCGTTAGCTCTAGACACAGAGATGAAACAGTGCGGTAAGACCACATTTATTTGAATGAATTATAGCATTTATTTTAATTAATTATTGATCGATTAATCGCTCAAGAGAGAGAGAGAGAGAGAGAGAGAAAGAGAGATGACAGTTGTGTGTGTGCATGAAGCTGTGTTTAGTAACTTAAAAATCAACGATTTTACCACCTTGTTGCTGAGGAACATAAGTGATCCAATATGTAAGCTATTTTATTAATAAAAGTTGCAGGGCAGCGCTGACAAGAAGTTTCTGTGTTCCTCTCTCTCTCTTTGTGTGTGTGTGCATCAATTAAAGCAGCGCATTAATATATAACAGTGATTAAACTGACTTGGAACTACATGTGCATTAAACGGTTTTAATGCATACCTGCCAGCCAATCAGAATTGAGTATTCATACAGACCATGGTATAAAGATAACTATTACCTCCCACACCAACGCACCATTACGTTCTGCTCGAATCAATGGTGTTGTTGTAGTTTTTTGTTTTTTTTACAGCTGCAAAAAACACCAACGATATCGTTCCTCTGTGTTGTTATCGTTATATAACGTTATAGTTAGCTATATAACAATATATATCATTACAGTATCTCATAGAATTAGAACGATTATTAATACTTGAGTTTATAGTTATTGACAATAGGCCTTAAGATTCGCTCTTCTCAGCTTTAGCAATCAGGTTGATTTACTAACACTAAACTAGTTAACTCATTTGTTAATGAGAACTCATTTGTAGGAAAGATGAAGGAGTTACTGTTTAAGCAACTTGGTTAACCAATGCTTGTTATTAACAGCTACTTGATTTACTTTTTTAATATATTGTTTTGTGTTCTTGGTGGTTTATGTGGCCTATCGGTCTAACAGTCTTGGTTAGAGCTTCCACAACTGTTCATTGTTACTAATCGACTTTATAGTAAGCCAGTCATGTACAGTAAAAGCAAATATTGCAATAAGCGGCGTAATGGCTATGAAATGACTATAAAGGTGCACCGATACTGAAATCCTCTGCCGATACAGTTAGCCGATTATTCAGAATGATACCGATACCGATAAATCTCTCCTAACCAATGCTGTTTTGCGCTATAATGGATGGGAGGCGCGCTACAAATAATGTTTGGCGTAGAGAAAAACTGCGGATCTGGCAACCCTGGCTTGAACTATGGGTGATGCATAGGGTCAAATAGAGCCTGCTTTAATGTTGCTATTTTTAACGGTTAATGCATTATCGTCATGTTAATTTTGACAGCCCTGAATTCAACAGAGATTTTATTTTTTCACACAGTATGAGTTGCAGTCTGACACGTTTTTCCTCCGCCTTTTGATTGACAGGATATAATCGGCCCTGATCAATCGAACAATGATACCAATTATCGGCCGATATATCGGTGCATCTCTACTATAAAGGTTTAATAATCATTGTAATTCTATGATAATAGGGAAGTCCAACTACAACTATGACGATATTGTTGGAATCAATTTCAGAACGATTTTATTAAAGCTGATGAACGATAAAAACATCGACAGCCAATCTTTTTTAAAGGGGTCAAAGGATGCTACATGCACTTTTACAAGTTGTTTGAACTGAAATGTGTGTTGGCAGTGTGTGTACACAACCACCCTATAATGATAAAAATCCACCCAGTGTTTTTTTTTAATCTGGTTAAATGTTTTCCCCTTTCTCAAATCGAGCCGATCTCAGATGCCGGTCTGTGTGACGTCACACAGACAGGCCCCTCCCACAATAGTTTGATTGACAG
>NW_015634018.1:383418-386133 GCF_001515625.1 Sinocyclocheilus rhinocerous | reverse complement strand
TTTTTACACTACCATTGAGAATTTTTAACCAAACTATGTTACAGACTTTTCATTAAGACCCTAAAGAATCATATCAACTTGTGGAAAATGGACATCATATGACCCCTTTAAAGAGTGAGAATATTTAAAGTGGCGGACGACAAAACTTCAGCTCGCGCTTAATAAACAGAACGTAATCGTCCGTCGGTGTGGATGCTGTATATATCGTTATAGCAATCGTTCTTGCTGTCAATGGGAATTAAAACGTAAATGTAAAGAAGGCTCTTGTGGAACATAAAACAGATTCATGTGGTTGAGCAATATATTATTTGTAGGGTAAACATGTCATGTCGTACTTACAAATCCATAAGTACATCACGCCAGCATAACTGATGAACACAATCACTGATTATGAACATCTGATGTTTATCTAGAGCAGACTGAGACTTTGAGATGCGTTTGCTCTCTCCTCTAGCGCCATCTGCTGGCAGACAACCTGAAGAACTTCATACGCTTCCTCTACAAAGAAGAAGCACATCTGTTTGAATCATAATCTTTTGTAACATCAAGACTTCAGAGTCCAGCAAAGCATGAAAATCCATCAATTACTCACCAGCATCTCATCCTAAACCTGTACGACTTGCTTTCTTCTATGGAAAATGTTTAGCTGACTGTCAGAGCTTCTGTTTTTAATATAATGTTCAAGACATCAACAGTCATTATATTGAAAAACTATTGCAAAATATCAGCATACGGGTTTGGAGTAAATAATGCCTGGATTTTCATTTTTGGCTGCAGTACAAACGTACATCCATCTTCAGCAGTGATATTAAATTCCATAACATCATAACAACACATTTTATTTAGTGTAACCTTAATAACTCAAATCAAGCAGCTCTGTTTTGGTTGTCATGTGTTTCTCAGGTTCTTGAGCTCCAGCTGTCGGATTCTCTCGTCTTTTTCTCGGAGTTCATTGTTGAGTCTCCTAATTATAATTTCATCCTGCTGCCTGTAGACCATCTTCAGGAGCTGCTCATGAGACAGAACAATACATTTTTTTCCCCCGAGACATCAAAAGATTAAATAGAGAGCAAATGGGGAATTTCCTTGATCTTAGATGTTTCTCCTAAAAAAAATAAAAACACCTCAGTAATCACATATGGCCAATGATTTAAAGTTAAAACCCCAAAATAAACAAGTAAATAACCAAACTTATGCTCAAAACATCTGGTCAAAGTATCAACTGAAAAGCAGACAAAACGGATGGAAAATTATTTCTAGTGACACTACATTTGACACAGATGCTTGTGATGAAAAACACACTGAAGTTCTGCTTTAAAGCTGGATTTGTTTTGCCAAAGATACCTGACTTATAATGTCTGAAGCACAGGTTTGATCTGAGGACCCCGGAAAAATCACAACAACACTTTCATTCTGTATTAAGAGCGTGTTGTTGATCCAGCTGCAAAAGCACGTTTATTCATTATTCACATTTAAATATCAGTTACAGTTTTTGCATGAGCCCACATGAGACTTACCTATTTACTTGGTTAATTTAACAATACTTTAGTGGAAAATATGCAAAACAAAAGCTTCAATATCAAATAACATGTTGTCCAAGCACACAAACCAGATGTGAAAGCAGCTGCTGTAATGAGGCAGTTTCACCGTCAGATGGCGGTTAAGCATGCGGAAAGGTTTGCATTACTTTATTGCATGTTTATCGACTCACAAAGCATCAGTTTCCCAATTAATATATTAATGGGTTTTATCACATGGAAGAAAAAAGTAATCATGATTTTATAAATCAGCATATTAGAATGATTTCTGAAGGACACTGAAGACTGGAGTAATGATGCTGAAAATACAGCTTTGATCACAGAAATTATATTTTAACAGAGATTCACATAGAAAACAGATGTTTTAAATTGTAATAATATTTCACTATGTTTGAATGATTCGGAAACTCCATAGAATTTAATTTGCTTCATTAATATTAATACTAATATTTCAATATTAAACTAATTCAGTTATAAATTAAATTAAATTAAAAAATTAAAAAATGTGTAATATAATTGTCATTTTTGTATTTAGCTACTGTACATTATACATTCTGTATTTTATTTCAAAACATATTTTCTAATTTGCTTTCCATTTATTTTCAAAAACACTTCGATTGGTCTATTTCTTGGAGATGTTATTGTCATTTTACTTTACTTGAATAATAACTTGACCAATTCCATTATAAAATAAAATACAATTCTAAAATAAAATGTATAGTATAAGTCTTTTTATTAATTGTATTTTATTTGGCTACTACTGTATTTTATTTTCAATTTATTTTAAAATACTTCTATTGTTTTATTTGTTCTGTTTCTTGTCGATTTTATTTTAGTTGAATAATAACTTGAAAAACCTGAAGCAATGTTCGACTAATTGTGAAACTAAATTTAATTTAGTTATTAACATTAAAATTATTATTATGCATTATTAATATTTATACAAATATCAGCATATTATTATGATTTCTGAAGATCATGTGACACTGAAGACTGGAGTAATGATGCTGAAAATTCAGCTGCGCATCACAGAAATACATTACAGTTTATAAAATATTACAATTGAAAACTGTTATTTTCAATAGCCTCGGTGAGCAAAAGAGACTTCTTTCATAAATATTAAACAATCTCCAACAATAACACACAAACACTCTCTCTCTCTCTCTCTCTTTCACTC
>NW_015634018.1:378970-381891 GCF_001515625.1 Sinocyclocheilus rhinocerous | reverse complement strand
ACACACACTCTCTCACTCACACACACACACACACACACACACTCTCTCACTCACAGACACACACACACCTCTTTTTCTGTGTCTGGTGAAATGTTCTCCAGCAGATCGATGCCCTTCACCGTCCGTCTGTCCCATTCAGATGCTCCGAGACCTGCTGGATTCGAACGTTTATAAGCTTCTTTAAGAGAAATCAGCAGCGGCCCTGTACAAACACACACAGATGACATTAAACACACGTCTGTTCAGATCAGACACATCGATGGATTCAGATCATGCTTATTTATGCATTTATTCCTTAAAGATGAAGAAGATGAAGACATCACCTCTGTCAATCCCACCGAGCCACTCTGCGGCCGACAGAGCCGATTCCGTCATCAGCGTCATCAGGAAAATATCCTCCTGATATGATTCAGACTGCAGCGGACACAACACACACACACAAAACAGCTGAAAGCATTACAGAAGGTATGGTTTTTCAGTGCATAATGGCTTGGTTTCAGTCTAAGACACCTGACATTACTGCTGTTTCACCCGGAGAAGCGCCTGATTTCATCTGGTCTCTAAAGCTCAAGGTAAACCCGTGTTTGGAATCGATCATGAAATGGGCTCCACCAGACCCTTCAGAGTCACCAGCTTATAAAACCTGAAGATCTCACACTGGCTCACACCTTCACTCCAACATCACCAGATCAGACTCATTCAACTCTCAGACTCTGTTCATCTTATTTGCCTGCTTTTGAATTTTTTTTTTTTTTTTACTTTTTTCAATTTATTTTCAGAAATGCTTCTGTTGCTTATTTGTTCCATTTCTTGTTGATTTTATTCTAATTTTATTTTACTTGAATAATAAAACCCGAAGCCATGTTTGAATAATTGGGAAACTCCATAGAATTCAATTTACTTCATTAATATTAATACTAGTATTTTAAAATGAAAATAATTCAGTTATAAATTAAATAAAATAAAAAATATGTAAAATAATTGTCATTTTTTATTTAGCTCTGTACATTATAGATCCTGTATTTTAATTTTAAAATGTATTTTCTAATTTGCTTTCGATTTATTTTCAAAAATACTTCTATTGGTCTATTTCTTGGAGATTTTATTTAGCTTAAATAATAACTTGACCAATTCGATTATAAAATAAAATTCAATTATAAAATAAAATGTATAGTACATTTAGTTTTATTTCATTTGGCTACTTCTGTGTTTTATTTTCAATTTATTAATTTATTTTAAAATGCTTCTATTGTTTTTATTTGTTCTGTTTCTTGCAGATTTTATTGTAATTTTATTTTAGTTGAGTAATAAAACCCGAAGCCATGTTAGTTAATAATTGTGAAACACCATATAATTCAGTTATTAACATTCAATATTAATATTTATACTAATATTTTAATATGAAATAAAAATATTTAGTCAGTTTTGTTTGGGTACTTTTGTATTTTATTTTCAGTTTTCTTAAAAAATTTTACCAAATCGTTTTTAATGTGATTCTTACAGATTTTATTGTAATTTATTAGCAATGCTTGAAAAATTGTAAAACATTATAAAATTTAGTTTTTTAATATTTATACTAATATTTCAATACTAAACCAATACTAAAAATATATAAAATAAAAAATGTGTTCATTAGCATATATATATATATTTTCTTGCATTGATAGTGAAATTAGCATCAAGAATCATGTAATTTATCTGGTAATTTGGCGATGTTTATTTGGTGACAGTAAGTCACCCAGACCCTTCTGCGGAGCCGATCTGAGCTCCATCAGGAACTGCAGGAAGGGTTTGATCTCATAATACCTGATGTTCCCGTCTCGCTGTGGATGCGAGAGCGTCTCAGTGAGATTACCCACAGTTCTGCACGACTGAGAAGTGACCTTCCCGGCCAGAAAAAGCATGTGTGTGTCTGCATCACAGAAGGAGAAGAGCACTGCAGACAGCCCATCGATCTCGCACAGATCCTCCTGCATATTCAAACACATGTCTGGAGGAATTATTGCAGTCTGCCTAGTGACAGTAAACAGTTCAGACCCTAGCTGATCCCACAATGCAGTCTGTCTAGTGTTCCGCCTGGAGACCTGTTACACTCTGCTTCCTGTTCGGATTGAACACATTATATGGAATGAAACAAACAGGTTACAAATCAAATCAAATAAATATAAAATCTTTTTAATTCAAATTTTTATTTATTTATTTTTTTAAAGATATTTTTGTATTTATTATAAAACACCAAACTGGAATGATGCAAAGATAGCATTTATTTCCAACAAAATATATTGAATTAAACAAACAAACATGTACAGTTAAATATAATGTAGAGTTCAAATATAAATCTAAAAACAAAATGCAAAATATCAAATAAAAAATGCTGATTAAATATATGTATATTTTTATGTTTATTATATATATAAAATAAATATATATATAACTTGGCAGCACCAATAAATAACATTTATTTCTCTTTGCGAGATGCATTTACTTGAATTCAGTTTTTATTTTTTTTTACCCGATTAATAAATTGTTTTTATTTGTTTTAAGCATTAATACAACACAATTCAGCGAGTTGCATGATTAAGACAAGAAAAATGGTGGTGGTTAAATATTTTTCACTACAAAACAAGACGAGCATTACATATTGCAAAATAAAGACAAATATTGAAGATTTGGTCTAATGATATTTTACATAATTTGTCAAGATAAGTAAGGATTTAATTGGTGATGTTGTGCAGTAAATAAAACACACACATGTCTAGCGTAACTAGAAAAATATATTCATTATAAAAATAACATCATAAAAATATAATTTTTATTCATAATATAATCTCAAAATACAATTATATTAGATCATAATAATCTTTTTATTCACAAAAATAAAATATTATTAAAAAAAGCAATTATTGGAAAAAATATTCATT
>NW_015634018.1:376904-378592 GCF_001515625.1 Sinocyclocheilus rhinocerous | reverse complement strand
CACACACAGAGACACACACACACACAGAGAGACAGAGAGACACACAGAGACAGACACACACACACACAGAGAGAGAGAGAGAGAGAGAGAGACACACACACACACGCTGGAAACACACTTTGGTGATGATATAACACATGCAGTGTCTGGCCTTCATGCTGAAATCAGCTCTGATCCTCTTTAAATCTGTCTGCTCAGTTCACAGGTCGCAAAAAAGGTTCGTCCGACAATCCAAAGGTCAATGCTTTTTTCTTTTGCATTGTGACATTACTTTCACGACTGTAAAATATGGGGTGGAATATTAAGCATGACTCCAAACATTGATTTGTACTTAAGTGAACTTGATGTTTTAAAGATTAGAATGCACTCACATTATGTTTTGAGCATACTGTTTATTATTCAGCTTCAAAATAATAGTTTTCATAAAAACAGCTTTCATTTTCATATGTTCATGACATCTTTCTCATTTAAAGTATATCCTCGTGAGAATATTTAATCAAGGATCAAAAGTGATGTGGCGCCCTCATGTGGCCACAAGATGAAACACTACACCTTCCCGCCAGACACTGCAGGTGAAAATAACGAATCATTTGTGGAATTAAAGAGGAATTAAACGTATTTTCTGAATAAAATTGAATGTTTTGAATTTTTGGAAAGTAAATTAGACTAGTTGTCAATTACATAAATCTCCAGCAGTGTTGCCATTAGTTGAAAATTACACATCTTTGCTGATGGAAATTATTAAATGAAAACTCCTTATGAATAAGTTTTGAGAAGAGCAATAAATAAAAATAATAATATGAAATGATTATTTTTTTTTATGAAATAAAAAAAAGATTATTAAAATAAGAATCTCCCCAAAATATATATTCATTACAAAAATAATATCATGAAAACATATGTAAATACATTTTTATTCATAATATAATCTCATAATGTAAATATATTAGATCACAATATAATCTTTTTATACATAAAAATACATTTAAAATTGTATTAATTGTTTCATAACCAGTTTTACACTGATGTCAGACTGATTCATTCATTTGATATAAAACATATATTTAATAAATTTCTTGGGTTATTGCTTTTTTATTAATTAATTTATAGACAATTTTAAAGGGCTGTCTGCAAATGAGTGAAATTGGATTTTAAACCACTCCACTTAATTCAAATGTAATAATTCTCTATATGAAATTTAAAGGTAATGCCTTCCTCATTATCGTTACTGTATCACTTCATTGTTATGAACATGATATAAATGATTTTACAGCAGTATATTCTAGGGATGCAACAATACAGTTGGTCCACGGTTCAATACATACCTCGTTTTTTTAACCACAGTTTTCGGTTCGGTTCGGATGGTTTTGCACATCAGAGTGTTTTTTCAAGCTCTTGTTCTATCAAACCTCTACAATTAATCCAAGTCTTTAATGAGCCGAAAGATAAGATTAATATACACATATTGATACACTAAATTAATTAAGTTAGAATTTTATCTCAATACATATTTTGATAAAAAGCATCTTTTTTTAAATAATTTTCCCTGCTGACAGAAAAAGTTAAATACATACATTCATACATTATATATACTGTATATACATATTGTAATATTATGAACATAAATATATCATAATTTTATAATAAATATAAAATAAATATTAATTTTAAAATAACATTCATATATA
>NW_015634018.1:363664-376806 GCF_001515625.1 Sinocyclocheilus rhinocerous | reverse complement strand
CACACACACACTCTCTCACTCACACACACACACACACCTCTTTTTCTGTGTCTGGTGAAATGTTCTCCAGCAGATCGATGCCCTTCACCCGTCCGTCTGTCCCATTCAGATGCTCCGAGACCTGCTGGATTCGAACGTTTATAAGCTTCTTTAAGAGAAATCAGCAGCGGCCCTGTACAAACACACACAGATGACATTAAACACACGTCTGTTCAGATCAGACACATCGATGGATTCAGATCATGCTTATTTATGCATTTATTCCTTAAAATACATGAAGATGAAGACATCACCTCTGTCAATCCCACCGAGCCACTCTGCGGCCGACAGAGCCGATTCTGTGCCCGCCGTCATCAGGAAAATATCCTCCTGATATGATTCAGACTGCAGCGGACACAACACACACACACAAAACAGCTGAAAGCATTACAGAAGGTATGGTTTTTCAGTGCATAATGGCTTGGTTTCAGTCTAAGACACCTGACATTACTGCTGTTTCACCCGGAGAAGCGCCTGATTTCATCTGGTCTCTAAAGCTCAAGGTAAACCCGTGTTTGGAATCGATCATGAAATGGGCTCCACCAGACCCTTCAGAGTCACCAGCTTATAAAACCTGAAGATCTCACACTGGCTCACACCTTCACTCCAACATCACCAGATCAGACTCATTCAACTCTCAGACTCTGTTCATCTTATTTGCCTGCTTTTGAATTTTTTTTTTTTTTAATAATTTTCCCTGCTGACAGAAAAAGTTAAATACATACATTCATACATTATATATACTGTATATACATATTGTAATATTATGAACATAAATATATCATAATTTTATAATAAATATAAAATAAATATTAATTTTAAAATAACATTCATATATATATATATATATATATATATATATAATATTTCAATTACTTTCTAAAGCAATCACACTAATGATAAGACAGGTGAAAAAATATCACAGAGACACAAGGATGCCAAACGTGATGAAAACACCTAGCAACCACTTAGACTACCCTAGCAACTGCATAGCAACATGCTGAAAACCACTAAAAACTCCTAGAAACGTCCTGCGCTCACAACTTCATAAAACACAGTTGAAAATGTTCAACCTGGACAGGAACATCCTGTTCATAATGGATTCCATACTCCACGCAGATATACACGTCTGTCAAACACATGCACACACCTACACACACGCATTCATAAACATGCACACATGCATTTCCAGGGTTAACTGTGAAACAGACCTGATCTGGCAAACACAAGTCTGCTCTGGTCCAGCCGTCTGGCCCTGATGAATGATATCCACGCCAAACTTTGCACAGATTTGCTCCATGACGCCTCTCCTGTCCCGGGATTTAATAAAGACACAGATGCCTTCATGCTTCAGACTGACTTCACCTCTGTGTGATGTTATTTTAGCACATCTGATTCATTCTGAGGTTCATTTGACGCAGGTTTAATTGCAGCAGTTTTTGGCTGTGAACATTATTAGCTGAGACACACCCTCTATAGTCTATATTTAAAAGTGTATAGCAGCCTGACGTCTACTAATCCATATTCCAGATTGTTTTATTTTCATGGCTTTTCTTTTCACATGTATGCACCAATTTCATAATCACGTGTTGTTTTGAGAAAATACGTGCAATGCAAAACATTTATTTTTTTAACTTGTTTTCCAATTTAAATATCTAAAAATCTTTAAAATAGGATAGCAACACTAAGATATTCCACGTTTTCATAGATCATATTTTGAATATGTGTTTCTTTCTTACGGCACTGGTAGAAATTTTAACTTGTTTTAACTACTTTAAACAAGTAAAAATATCTCCTATTAAATGCATATTAATGTTTTAATATCTTATGCAGTGTTTTCGTCATGCAATCATACGTTAAACTTGTTTATATTTAAAACAATTTTTAAAAATATAATATTTCTGAAAAAAAAGACAATGTTTTATGCAGTGTTGTTTTTTAACTTGATTTTAACTAGTTTATATTTAAAACAAGTGGGAAAAAATTCATATTAAAGATATATTCCCTGAAAACATGTCTTAGTATCTTACACAGTGTTGCTTCTCAAGTACATTTTTCTTGTTTTAATGTTCCAAAGATTTCTATTTTTAATACGCACTGTTCTTTTTTACTTTTTATTCATCAAAGAATCCTGAAAAGTATCAGTTTCCAAAAAAATAAAAATATTAAGCAGCAAAACAGTTTCCAACATTGATAATATATTAGAATGATTTCTGAAGGCTGATGAAAATTCAGCTTAAATCACAGGAATAAATTACATTTTAAAGTATATTACAATAAAAAAACTGTTATTTTACACTAATAATATTTCACTATATTACTGTTTTTACTGTATTTGTTTTACAAATCTTGATCCCAAACTGTGTATATAAGATTAAGATAAGTTTTATATATATAATATCATATATATATATATATATATGATTTTTAAAAAAAATTTTTTTACTTTTTATTCCAAAAAACTTGGTGAATATGTTTTTTGTTCTCTCTCTGTTGACAGTATTTTCTGATTTATTGAGTGATAACAATAGATCCCCTTTTTTAACAAGAATTTTAAACCTGACTTTATCCAGATTTATATTCTGAAAATGTAAGCAATTTAGGGCATATTTAATTAGATAATGCAACTTAACATTTCAGAAAACTTGTAAAAAAAGAACATGTAACGGCAATCTTTTACAGTTTTTTTTTTAACAAATATTACCTGTACACTCTAAAAATTGCTGGGTTTGTCCCTATTTTGCCCAGCACTGGGTTGTATTTAACCCAGCATTTTTTTAGAGTGTAGTGTTTTGACGTAATGCATGAAGAAATTAAGTGCATAGATTCAAAACTCTTCAAAATATGTGTTTTAAAGCTTGATGCCACACGAAAATAAACCTACAGCCAAATCTAGATGTCTCGAGGTTTTGAAAGCATGCATGGAGCAGAAATCAGCATGTTACTGAAGTCCGTTCAGTGTTTTCCCACAGATGTGAAGTCCAGAGAGCTGGAGAACTACACATCTGGAGAGAGAGAGGGAGATACAGCAGCTTCAAGAGCAGCAAAAGTATCAAGAGAGGTACCTGCTCCAAACTCTCTCTCTCTCTCTCTCTCTCTGTGTGTGTGTGTTTCCTCCTCCTCGAGGCAGCTGGCAGCTCCTCCTTCTCAGATGTAGTTCTGCTGTGGTTCAGGACTCGATCAGACCTGACTGTCTGCTCTTGCTGTGATGCACACAAACACACCGACTGATTCACGTGTGAACTTATGGAGTACACTCACATCTGTCTGCTGTGGATCGCCGCTCTGATGCCAGGTGAGTGTGTGTGCGTGTAAGGGGGTGTGTGAGCTTATATCAGTGCGCTTAGATAGACTTTGAGGACACAACAGTCTCCACAAGTGAGGCAAATCTGATCAAATCTCATTGTAATTGAATGATGAGGATTTCTTAGGGTTCCTCGTGAGAAATAGGAACAGATCCTAATGAGGCACTAGTTGTCCTCCAGCAAGAATATAGAGCAGTGAAATGAGCTCAGATCGTTTCATGAGTTCATATTGAGATCTTGGGCACAGTTTGAGACATTGTTGAGATCTGAAACTCCAGAGGAGACAGATGTGAGACTACCGGGGATTTCTCTCAGGAGAAACCTGTGGATATTTAGCTAAAAGATTTGCTTGATTTGAATCTAAATGCTGTCTAGGATGGTGTTTTGAGATATTAAAGAGATTACTTTTATTTAACGAGCATGATAAAGCATGATAAAGTTCTATGTTGTATAAGTTCTGAAATCTACTGCACTGTATTTAAATATCTATCATTTAGATATTTTAGTGAAAGTTGCTCATGGTTTGGGTTTTATCATGCGAGTTGATATCAAGTTCAATAAAGTGAATCCCAGCTAACAGGAGACGTTCTGGCAAGGTTCTCTCTAAGTTATGAACAAGTTCTTCCAGTAACATTAGCTAACAGAACGTTTGTTCAAAATCATCTGGTCTTTAATCATGTTTATAAACCATGAGCACATGTTTTTTTTTTTCCCGAAACATTTTTTAAATGCTACTTGTTTCAGAACGTTCAGAGAACATTCAAAAGTAACATTGGTGGAAAGTGATCAAATGGAATGTTCACACTTAACACTCGCATAATCAAGCAAAATGTTTTTTAAAACGTACAGAAATAACATTTCTGTAGCAAAACATTCTTAGACCTGGGTCTCTATTGCTCTGGGAACGTCAGGTTGATAAAGGAGGAACTGTGTGACCTTCATCCAGAACATCCAGATGGACTTTTATGAGCGGGATCAAGTTCCCGGATAAAACACACAATCTGGATCCACTTACACACTCACTCCTATGGACCTACACACGTCACATGTCATACACGGGTTCGATTGCATTAAATGTATGCAGAGAAGCTCAAATCTGGCCAACTGGATCCCTAGAGATATGCATATGTGACCCTGGAGCACAAAACCAGTCATAAGGGTCAATTTTTCGAAATTGAGATTTATACAACACCTGAACGCTGAATAAATAAGCTTTCCATTGATGTATGGTTTGTTAGGATAGGACAATATTTGGCTGAGATACAACTATTTGAAAATCTGGAATCTGAGGGTGCAAAAAAATCAAAATATTGAGAAAATCACCTTTAAAGTTGTCCAAATGAAGTTCTTAGCAATGCATATTACTAATATATTTACGGTAGGAAATTTACAAAATATCTTCATGGAACATGATCTTTACTTAATATCCTAATGATTTTTGGCATAAAAGAAAAATGTATAATTTTGACCCATACAATGTATTGTTGGCTATTGCTACAAATATACCCCAGCGACTTAACACTGCTTTTGTGCTCCAGGGTCACAAATGTCGTAAAGGCTTTTTAATGAGCTGAGAAGTGGTTACTTCAAGTCTTAGCTCATGAATACAGACCGATCCAACCTAGACGTGCCAAAACTTCAGCTAGCTGGATCTCCAAGAGCTGTGGCTCCCAGACTGGTTCATAATCTTTAATAATAATTGTAATATTTTAAATATTCGTAATAGTTGTAATTTTCGGGTAGCATCCAGTCAAACCTGTTGTGCATGCCTTAATTTGCTTGCATTAGCATACGTAAGAGTCAGAAAAAGATTTGCTGAATGATTTCTAATGAGAAGAATAAAACAAAGGAGCCTTTCAGTCCGAATGCATGAAACTGGGAATTGCGTTAGCATGCGGCGTGCAGCAGAGGGAGCAGATTTACTACACTCTTCCCCTGCGTCTCTGAGGAACCAGAGCTCCTAAAATACCGTCATCTAAAAACAACAGACGTCTCCATGTGGAAAAAGTACGTCTGGGGCTAAATATTTTTAAGGAATGCTTTGGAAAATGGACCTAACTCCTGGTCTCCACCCATTAATGACAAGTGGCATAATCTTTAGTTCAAAATGCATGTGAAAGAAGGACTATATTTGATGTCGCTGTGATGCATTACATTTAAATACTTACAGAGAAATACTTTCTCTTTGATCTGATTGGCTATCATGAGCAATGAGGAGAAAATAACATCCATCTGACAGATTTTAACCTACTTTCAGCTTAATCAAAACCAGTTTGAGTTTTTTTCTCCCCAATATTTACTTTTGAGATACTGACCTAATTTTATGTTGTCTTATGTGACTTGATGTCACAATCTTTTTTTTTTGTTTGAGGACAGGTGTGCTGTTACTTTATTAAGCGATCAGACCTGCTGGATCATAAAACAGGTGAAAAAGCACCAGAGAATTACATTGAGCCATATCTAAAGACTTAGACGAGCCACCTGTTCAGTAATTCAAATTTAAGAGCGCTTTCCCAGAAACCCTCTGTGAAGACTTTATCATGCTGGAATCTCTCGCAGTCACTTGCCATGCGAGTGTAGCGTCTGCTTCATCTCTGGCCCAATGTGTTGGTCGTGGATTCATTTCTCCTCCAAGCCAGAGCCGGTCTGTGGATAAACCCACGTCCTTCCTGTAACACAGATACACAAAACCTCTTAAACAGCCTAAACTGGTTTCAGCAGGTCTCCTAGTCTAGTCATGCTGGTTTGCTAACACTTTAAGATCCAATAGCTCTTTTCTCAAACCTTGATCCGCCTGCAGCATTTTAAGGCTTCACAGATGCAGTCCTGATGCAAAGTAACCACATTTTTGTCCATTTTTTAAGGCAACATTGCAGGTATCCTTCATGGAAAAACAATCCCATAATGCACTCGTTGCACTACAACAATCTGGTGAATGAAGCCAGAGAGAGAGTATAGGTTATACTAACATTATATTTTAGTAAATAGTTAAAAGTATTGAGAAGATGATTCAACTTTGATCAAAATAGTTCAATCCAGTTGAAAAGTATGTATTTTACCCAATATGTGTATTTTAATACAGTAAGGTTGCTCAACCAACCAGCTTAATAATGACAGAATAATGAACGATCTGAGAGCTACTGGGGGCTTGCTTCTGTTTGAATTAAAACACAGGTGAAGCACACATGACAAAACACTCTAATGTCACCAGATGCTCTCAAGAATCCAGAGTATGACGTTCACTATAATCCTCATTACTGTCGTAAACTGGCTGTAATTTAGCCACAGATCCTGGCTGACTTCACAACCGCTGGCCTCATCTTCCCCGAGACGGTTTATTGAAGGAGTCTGGTTTCAATACAGCCAGTGTTTGTTACTGTTTACTAAAACTGCTAAAAATAAATTTTTGTTAATTGAAATAAAGCTGAAATAAAATAAAATGTAAATATTAGATGAAAAAAAAAGAAAAAAAAAGATGCAAATTAGAAATGTTGCCTTGGCAACTAACTGAAATAAATAAGTTGAAGGTGAAGTACTAAACTTAAAATAAAAATCATGCTAAATAGAAATATAAAAAAAACTAAAGTGCATTAAAAATGACAAAAAAATGAAAATAAAAGCTAATTCGAAATAGTAATAAATACTATTATACCACTAAAATAACACTGAAAGGGTTCACACAAAATTCATTGACTCACCCTCACTGAATGATGCTGTCTTTGACGTCATTACGTGTGTTCCTGTGGCTCTAGAGTTATCAGGTCATGGCTTTTACGACTCAAAAAACATCCGTCTAGAACTGAGTGCTCATAAGCAAAAATGTTCAGCATGTTCTTGGCACTTCCATGCTGAAATGAGTGGAAATGTTAACGGATAGCCTTTTTCTACATACCAACTATCTAAATTTCTATTGGCCTAGATCAGCTCTAAACTTATGCTTTAGAATTTAATAAAAAATTTTTGTCTGGAAGAATTCAATTTCTTCTTAAAACCCTCAAAGTGCATACCCCCAAATGTTTATTTTATTTATTTATTTATTTTTACTTTTTTTAAGCAAAACTGATGGAGAAGTGAATATCATTTTCTGTGGTAATACATTACACCGCAAACCGTTATATCTTGTATTGAAGCCAGACTGTAAAGAGACAAAACAAAGCTCTCCAAAACAGAGAGAGTGAAGAGCGTAGTTTCATTTCTGACGTGTTGGCTTCACGACAGGCCACTGTGTCTTATTAAGTGTGATGACTTTTCATCCTGGGCTTCTCTCTTTTTGGGACTTTTCATCCGGCTGAGAAAAAGAGAAGAATATGGAGGAAATGTGATTGACCCTTTGTCTTTTTTCCCTGTCAGGGGACACGTTTCCCCAGGAAATTAAACTTGAAAGGGGATGTGAGGTCACTTCTATGATACCGTATCACGATAAACATTTAAATGAAATCCAGAGGCTGCGAATGTCCATCCAGAACCCGAGGGAAGTGGGAAAAGACCATCTACTGCTGTTTCATGTGGTCTCACTGACCGTTTGATAAACCATGCGAGATAAACTGTGCCTCCTTAAGAACAACAAAAGAGTAGAATAAGTGTTCTTTAGATGCATCGCAGCATTTAGACCTTTTATCAGTAACACCTTATGTGAGCGCAGCAACTTCACAGTACAGGTGCATCTCAATAAATTAGAATGTCGTGGAAAAGTTCATTTATTTCAGTAATTCAACTCAAATTGTGAAACTCGTGTATTAAATAAATTCAATGCACACAGACTGAAGTAGTTTAAGTCTTTGGTTCTTTTAATTGTGATGATTTTGGCTCACATTTAACAAAAACCCACCAATTAACTATCTCAACAAATTAGAATACTTATTAAGACCAATAAAAAAAACATTTTTAGTGAATAGTTGGCCTTCTGGAAAGTATGTTCATTTACTGTACATGTACTCAACTTCTTCGGTAGGGGCTCCTTTTGCTCTAATTACTGCCTCAATTCGGCGTGGAATGGAGGTGATCAGTTTGTGGCACTACTGAGGTGGTATGGAAGCCCAGGTTTATTTGACAGTGGCCTTCAGCTCATCTGCATTTTTTGGTCTCTTGTTTATCATTTTCCTCTTGACAATACCCCATAGATTCTCTATGGGGTTCAGGTCTGGTGAGTTTGCTGGCCAGTCAAGCACACCAACACCATGGTCATTTAACCAACTTTTGGTGCTTTTGGCAGTGTGGCCAGGTGCCAAATCCTGCTGGAAAATAAAATCAGCATCTTCAAAAAGCTGGTCAGCAGAAGGAAGCATGAAGTGCTCCAAAAGTTCTTGGTAAACGGGTGCAGTGACATTGGTTTTCAAAAAACACAATGGACCAACACCAGCAGATGACATTGCACCCCAAATCATCACAGACTGTGGAAACTTAACACTGGACTTCAAGCAACTTGGGCTATGAGCTTCTCCACCCTTCCTCCAGACTCTAGGACCTTGGTTTCCAAATGAAATACAAAACTTGCTCTCATCTGAAAAGAGGACTTTGGACCACTGGGCAACAGTCCAGTTCTTCTTCTCCTTAGCCCAGGTAAGACGCCTCTGACGTTGTCTGTGGTTCAGGAGTAGCTTAACAAGAGGAATACGACAACTGTAGCCAAATTCCTTGACACGTCTGTGTGTGGTGGCTCTTGATGCCTTGACCCCAGCCTCAGTACATTCCTTGTGAAGTTCACTCAAATTCTTGAATCGATTTTGCTTGACAATCCTCATAAGGCTGCGGTTCTCTCGGTTGGTTGTGCATCTTTTTCTTCCACACTTTTTCCTTCCACTCAACTTTCTGTTAACATGCTTGGATACAGCACTCTGTGAACAGCCAGCTTCTTTGGCAATGAATGTTTGTGGCTTACCCTCCTTGTGAAGGGTGTCAATGATTGTCTTCTGGACAACTGTCAGATCAGCAGTCTTCCCCATGATTGTGTAGCCTAGTGAACCAAACTGAGAGACCATTTTGAAGGCTCAGGAAACCTTTGCAGGTGTTTTGAGTTGATTAGCTGATTGGCATGTCACCATATTCTAATTTGTTGAGACAGTGAATTGGTGGGTTTTTGTTAAATATGAGCCAAAATCATCACAATTAAAAGAACCAAAGACTTAAACTACTTCAATCTGTGTGCATTGAATTTATTTAATACACAAGTTTCACAATTTGAGTTGAATTACTGAAATAAAGGAACTTTTCCACGACATTCTAATTTATTGAGATGCACCTGTAATGGTTTGGGTTACTGTAATTCAGCTTTGGATTTGAATGCACTGTAGTAAGGAATGAAGCAGGGAGTTAAGGTCCTTCGTGAGTATTTTATTTTACGCTTGTGCTATAATTTGAAGTATTTCATAGTTTTAGTAAAATATCCTTCAAGAATTGAAGGACTACTGGAATTGTTTTAAGATACGCAACCAAATTACACAATATCTGCCTAAAACATATTCTATTCAATAGTATCAACTTCATACATCCAGTGTATTCCCAAACAGACACAATTAAACACTGCCACCTAACCTAAGGTTTGCTCAGACTTACACTACTGTTGTTTTGAGGCCAGTAAGATTTTTTTAATCAGCAAGGATAGATAGATACTGTAGATACAAAGTGATTTCTAAACTGGAATACAAAGATCATGTAGTGACCAGAAGTGACCATATTGCATGTTAGTGCCTAAACCAACAGAAGTCTCATTATGAGGCTGTTAAACAGAATCTGGATGGTTATCAGAGATCATTGATTTGGTCAGTATGTCAAAGTTATAAATAAAAACACGATACAGATGGCATCTAGGAAGCACACATCATCACTTTTAAGTCGGTCTCTCTGTTTCTCCTAGCAAGAACAGTTTGGTTACACTATTTTTGCTTTACCACAGTTTAATCATTCAGATTAGAGTATGTGGTTAAGCTTAAAAAGCCAGGTAAGTAGGTAATTCTGTAGCACATATAAGCTATAGGTTCATAACAAGCAGAAGATATTGAGCAAAAGTTATCACATTAAGCGATCTGTAATGACTTTGATTACTTAATTTTAACTGTAGGGAATTAATTATTATTAATTCATTCAGGTTTTGATAGGACTCGGATCTGAATATTCAAAGTCCACCTGATTAAACCGATTTCAAACCTGTTATGTTACACTTTAAATCAAGGATCGTCCAGCGAGCCGTGACATCAGTATATTTTAACAAATCAAATATGTGTTTTACCTGGCCATGGGTTAACACAATTATGTAAGCTCTTAGAGGTAATTATTAATAGTACGCTACGAGCTAGGTAGCAAGCAAGGATCTTTTTGGCAACAGTTTTAACCTTGAAATTATATGACACCAACAATGATTCTTTATAAATGAAACATGAATTTATTTGCTATTCTAGATTTACATCACAACTAAGCTAAACACATACACACACAAACACATATACAGCTCAGAAAATTGAAGGACTGAGTTAACGGAGTTTCATAGTTCTACCTCGTTTTCACGAGTGATTTAGGTTCACCTGAAAGAACTCACAAACAGAGAATCTTTGCTTAATTTTTCTGCTTATCTAAATTCACCAGCGTCAGTTCATCAGATTAGAGAGTTGTTTGTACTTGCGTTTTGCTTTGGTAACAGCTTAAAAGCTGAGGCGATTCCGTCGCTGACGCAGGCGTGCTGGAGGGGATTCCGTTGCTGATTGGCTGTTGCTTTGACGTCGGAATGACGTTTGAATGAGTCCTTTTGGGAAAGCCCTCTTGGAGTGGTTGGTTGCCGGGTTACGGAAGAGGCTTCAGCAGTCCTGCTAAAAGCCTGAGTTTGCAAGACTTTGAAGATCGTGTTTCTCTGAAGTGTTTGAGTTCTTAGATGGTCTCGCTTGGGCGGTGTTACGGCGTGGGAAGCGCTTGTAGCGCTCACCAAGGTGAAAGCCAAAGTTCTTTAGAGTGAGTGAGCGAGCGAGCCACGAGCGAGAGCGTTGTGTCCATTTTAAGCAGGCTGACTTTTGTCCAGCCCACAGGTCGCTGTCCAATCAGATGGTGGCATGGTTGGCATGGATCGCATGCTGTTTGTGGAGAGTATTTCTGCAAGTTTTAAATATCTTCTGATAACAGTATTATCACCAGAGAATGATACAAAATATAAACTTTTCACTAACACCAATGTTCGGCGAATAAGACAAGCTCTCATTCAAGCTTAAACAACAGGTATTTTGCATACACAGTAATCGTAATCACTAAAAGAAAAGTTATAAGGCCAAGATTGAGGTATCATGGTTTCGATAAACACATAAAATATATATATACGGCCTAACACATACAGTGGATACATTTTCACTACTTATACGTTTTAAACGATTTGTCTTTTAAAATAGTAATGCAATGTTCTGTTTCTTTGTCTGTGACACAAGAAAGCAAGGGTTTCGGTCATGCAGGAAGCAGGTGGTTAAACATGTGATAGTCATGTGGCGTCACGCTGTATATCCTGTGCTTGCCTGAGGGCATCATTTAATTTACTCATCCTTTTCCTGTTCTGGACATAATGGTTCCATCCATTGGTGGGTCCCAAGACATGGGGTTTCTATAGGTTGTGAATGAACTCTTTCAGTCCTTGATACCAAGAAAGCTTTGTCGTCTCCTGATCGAATTAGTTTCGATCTCATGAGTAGATGAGTTTACCATACTGACAGGAAATCAACCAAGAATATGGGATTCATGTGCTGGGTGATTAGCAAACCTTGTGAATGCTGATATCAGTGTCTGTTCATATTAAGAAATCCCTACATATATCCCCCTTTTGCGCGGTGAGGTTCCCATTGCGAACGTCGGCGGGCACTGGAACAAGAGGCAGAGAGAACAGACACACACAAGACACAAACAACATCTCCATCACTGACTGAATCCTGGTGCGGGACATGGGTAATTTGGGAATGGTCAGGTTAGAAACTTGAGAAGACATAGGGGTGCATTATTTAGGATTACTTGTATCATTATTGTGTCATTTAGATTGCTCTAATTGTCAGAGGTTCGACGAGGCGGTATAGACGTAATCTCAATCACGTTTGTTGAGTTCTCCGGTTCAGGTTCAGGTTCTTGGTCCGTTTTATCACGTCGGAACATGCGCGGGACGCCGGACGTGCATTTGTTGAAAGACTCTTGAACGGCGTTCACTCGCTTGTGGAGGAGGAAGGCAAGTGTCAGAGTCACAACATATCCTACAATAGTAGAAACGCAAAGCGCTGTGTCAGCGGCAGACCAAGACCAAATGATTGGCGCGCCAGCGGGCGGAAGGCGAGCGATAGCTTCTAAAGCTGTATCAACCGGAGTCAAATCAATAAGTTGCGTTCCTTCCTCCTTGATCCTTTCTTCCAGTTCTGGATCGAGGACGAAGGAATGCTGTTTGAAGAAGGGTGAGATTTCAAGTTCAGCCTGATACTCGTCGTCGGTAAGGTGATACAATGCTAAATCGTCAATATGGAGGATCGAACCCTTAGGGACATTGATCCATAAAGTTTGGTTGGGCAGGATAATGCGCGTGGCAGTGTCGTGTTGATCGTAGGTGAGGGTAGCTGTACACGCTGGGGTGTCGACTAGCCATCGGTTTCAACGATTTACGACAAAAAAAAAAATTTTGGTGAAAGGAGTCAATCCTAGTTTCGGGACCTGTATTTAAAGTTGAGTTAAGGGAGTTCCCTGATGAGGGGACTAGAGGGGAAAGGAAATTGTAGTGAGAGAGAAAGAAAGAGAAAAACACAAAGAGAGACACACAGAAAAAAAACGAACACACAAAGAGACACAAGGACACCG